>NC_044032.1:267216751-267419119 GCF_901765095.1 Microcaecilia unicolor | reverse complement strand
TACAGACCAGAACCAAATGGCTAACATTAGACGGCCTAAAAAAACCTCACTACCTTTTGTAATTGTCCAAACAATTTTCCCCTTTGGAACACAAGGCTCAACTCACTCCTGTCCCCACCATTTATATCAATGCCAGGTCTGTGGGGAACAAGGCTCTCTTACTCAGGGATTTGCTAGAATCTTCAGATCTGGCTTCCTGTTTATCTCAGAAACATGGTTCACAGAAGTTAATAGTCCAATACTGCCCGACATCTATCCACCTGATTATGGTATTCTTCATTTTCCAAGACAGGGTAAAAAAAAAGAGGTGGACTTTCTCTTAACTTTAAAAGGTTTTTCCACGTGTCTTTAGTTAGTTCTGGGTTTTTCCATGGAATGGAATATATGCTGTGCAAATTCTACAGTGATTCAAAAGAGGCAAATAAAATCACCCTCCTTCTCATGTACCATCCTTCAGGAGCTTGGTCCAAGGCAGAACCTCTACTTGAAGAGATTACGTCCTCTGCCATTTTCAAGGATTATTTTCCTGGGAGACTTAAACCTACACTTGGAAAATGATGCAGACACCGATGTCCACAACTTCAAATCATTCCTGAAGGACTGCAAACTAACTTCAATCTCAGAGGGTGCACCTCATGAAAAAGGTCATATGTTAGACTTCATGACTTCCTATCCTAATAGCTTGATTAGTTCATTCAAATGGAAGCCAGTACCATGGTCTGACCACTTCCAACTGGATTTCTTGACATTGATATCTGTATATCAAGCTTTACCAGACACAAGTCATCCAAACTGATCTCCACCAGAGGTAAAATCAATGAGGACACTTTCTGGTCTGAGCTAACAGATTCCCTCACTACCATATCTCCTACACATGGTTCAATCAAATCCTACTAGGACACCAAGGTGAAAGCCATACTAGAGAAAATTGCTTCATTTACCACTAAAAAGGTCAAGACATCCAGAAATTTGCCATGGTTTACAGAGGAACTATCTGTCCTAAAAAAGGAATGTCAACACCTTGAAAAGCAATGGAGAAAGGACAAAGATACTACTTATAAATCCAAATGGAAGTCAGCCTTCTGATGCTACAAAAAGAAGGCAGTGGACTCAAAACACCAATACTATAGCAGCCTAATTAGGTCAAGATGATATCCCACCGCCCTAGACCTAGCTGATCATTTCACCACCAAGATCCTCCAAATTAGGTCCAAACTATCTAAAGCTACACCAACAGAGGAAATAGTCCAACACGTAGCTCAGCCTTAATCGCTGGAGATCCTACAACTCAAGGACTCAAAACTAGGAAATTTTTCAACAACTAATAGTTAAGGATGTTAGATCAATGCTGTTGAAATGTTCCCAAGCCAACTGCTCCCTGGATCAATGCCCAAAACACCTACTCAAATTCATCCCTATGGAAGCAGTAAACTGGATACTCAATAATCTCAATGAGCTGTTAAAAACTGGCTCTCTTCCTCCTGATATGGGCATAATTGCTCTCACTCCACTACTGAAGGAATCTGGGCTAGACATAGTATTGCCTGCAAACTATCATCCAGTGGCAAGCTACCCCTTTTTACTAAAGTATTAGAAACCTACATTAGTAAACGTCTCTTTATATCTGGAAAAATTCTCTATTATACACTGGTCACAATTTGGCTTCAGATCGTCACATAGTACAGAAACATAGCTGTTAATTCTAACTACATATGTCAAACAACACCTATGCAAAGGCAACCAAGTAATTCTTCTCCAATTCGATATTTTGGCAGTGTTTGATGCAGTTGACCACTCATTGCTAATCGAACGCCTGGATCAGATAGGAATAACAGGGCCTGTGTTCAAATGGTTCCTTTCAAAACAACCAACTTTCTAACTTCTGGTCTCCTAACTGCGGGACCTTGCAGGGATCTCCCCTCTCACCTTTCCTGTTCAATCTCTTTATGTCATCCCTTGCCTCAGTACACCTGGAACTTAATGAACTACTATTATCCTATGCGGATGACATCCTGTTTCTCTTACCAATGACAGCATCAAACATAGATCCAACTCAGTCTGTAGCGAATGGTATGACTGCTGTTAGCACCTGGGCCCTGACCAATAAACTGAAATTGAATGCGCAAAAAAACAAGATCCTGTGGTTCCGAAATCAGGGAGTTAAAGTCCCATCATCAATTTCTTTGACCAATGGTCAAATCTTTGCAGCCGAATCTGAAACCAGAGTACTAGGGGTCTTGCATGATTCTTCACTCACCACCTCTTCCCATAATAACCAGCTATGGAAGAAAATTGTATTAAAAATGAGACAACTACGTCTAGTCAGATCATTCTTTGACCAAAAATCCTTTGCACTACTAGTCCAAATGTTAGTTCTACCTTACTTGGATTACTATAACGTTCTATTTCTTGGTACTCATCTAAACAAACTGCACTGGCTTGTTTAGTTTTTCAAATCCTACAGGGCTTCACCTCTGAACTTTCTGGCACACCACTGGTACAATGCTTTCAGGGAGGACAATGCTTTCGGCCATGCAGTTTTAAAAAGTCTATTTGTGTAAAGATCAGAATTTCAAGAAGTCACATGAATAGTGTGTTTACTGTATTATCACTGAACGGTTCTACTGCATTGGTCTTCTTTGTACATACTTTCTTCCCAAAACTCAGCTTGAGATTTCCCACTAGTATGGCTGATTCCATGCTATTTGCTGACAGAGAAAGCAAAGTTGCTTATCTGTAAGAGGGGTTCTCTGTTGACAACAGGATAAATCAACCACACATTCCATCCTTGTAAAGTTGAAGCTTAGATCTAGATTAAACTGAAGAGACTTGTATGGGAGCAGATATACAGGAACTGTCATTCATGTTCGGAAAAACCTTTCCTGGCATCTGAGAGAACTTATATGTCTCTGTGCCATTGTATGATGTCACCACTTGATGTAGGTGATTTCATCCTTCTGTCTTTGGAGAATCCCCCTGACAACTTCTAAAGCAACTTCGCTTTACATGTACCTTATATATAACATCTGGGAACATATAGACTCACAAGGTAAAATTTGAGATGAAGGCAGAGTTTGGCAGGTTCAGATCAAAGACTGCTTCCTTGGCCTCAGTATGAGGATTTTTCATGATACTCTCTACAGTGGTGAGAGCATATCTTGATATGATGGTAGAGTGAATGGAGAAACTGCTGATTGTGAGCTGAAAAACAAAATTGAAACATGTTGACAGATGAAGACAATCCAGTCTGCCCATTTTTGCCTCTTGCCCTCTTACCACAGAATTTATTATGTCCTGGGCATTTCAGTTCCTCTCCCCACTCCAGGGATCCCCTGTGATTCATCCTATACTTTCTTGAAATTTGTCAATTTGTTTTCACCACCTCCGATCAGAGCCAGCCCAAGGATATTGGACATTCTAAGGGGACCATCAGCAATGCACTTGCCCTGCCCTACCAGCCTCTCACCTTCCCTTCCCTACTTCCCCCAGATGCCCATCATCTCTCACATTGCCTCTCCCTCCCCAAGGTAGAATTCCTAGGAGTGGCCTAGTGGTTAGTGTGGTGGACTTTGGTCCTGGGGAGCTGGGTTCGATTCCCACTGCAGGCAGCTCCTTGTGACTCTGGGCAAGTCACTTAACCCTCCATTGCCCCAGGTACAAATAAGTACCTGTATATAATATGTAAGCCGCATTGAACCGCTAGAGTGGAAAAGCGCAGGGTACAAATGTAACAAAAAAAATTATGTATGTTGGTACTAAGAGGCGTATTTTCAAAGCACTTAGATTACAAGTTGTATAGTAACCTGTGGAACTTTGTAAGTCTAAGTGCTTTGAAAATGAGCCCCATAGGTGAATAACTGCCAAAAGTCCACCTATTCTGTAAATGTCTGCTTAATTAGTGCATATTTTCAAAGGGGCATACAAATGAGTGAGGCATAGGTATGACCCACAATTATGCATGTAACTTATAGAATACTGTAAGTTAAGCATGAATCTGTGACATTTAGGTGCAAATACTTTTTACACCACTAGTTCTATGGTTGGCATGTGCTCGTGCCTAGCTTTAAAGCATGTATATATCCAATTAGGCTAGTATTCTATAAAGCATTTCCTTCCTTCCCTTCTCCTTGCCATTGCTGCTGCTGCCCCTACTACCCTACCATTGTGGGAGCCCAAAGAACATGCAGGCTTCAGGGAATGGGATAAAAACAGCAACATGGAGGCCCTTTAAAAGCTGCTGCAAGTGGCAGGATTTTCAGCATCCCAAGGCTCATGTGTGCTCAAGGCCTGCCACATCATGCCCCCTCTTATGCTGTCAAAAGGAGCAGGACATGGCAGGATTTTAGCATGCAGGCTGGAATGCTGAAAGGCCCATTGCTCATAGCAGCTTTTAAAGAGTTTCCCTGCTGATTTCATTGCTGGTTCTGCCAGGCCCCCAGAAACCTGCCGCTGCCCTGCCTCTCATAAATGGTATGGGATCTGCGTTACAAAACGAGACTTGCTGAGCTGAACATGTATACCCTGGAGGAAAGGAGAAACAGGGGTGATATGATACAGACGTTCAAATATTTGAAAGGTATTAATCCGCAAGCAAACCTTTTCCGGAGACAGGAAGGTGGTAGAACTAGAGGACATGAAATGAGGCTGAAGGGGGGCAGACTCAAGAAAAATGTCAGGAAGTATTTTTTCACGGAGAGAGTGGTAGATACTTGGAATGCCCTCCAGCGGTGGTGGAGATGAAAATGGTAACGGAATTCAGAAATGCGTGGGATAAACATAAAGGAATCCTGCTCAGAAGGAATGGATCCTCAGAAGCTTAGCAGAGATTGGGTGGCAGCACCAGTGGTTGGGAGGTGGGCTAATGCTGGGCAGACTTCTACGGTCTGTGCCGTGAAAATGGCTGTCCCCACTTGGATTTCAGGACTCTGTTTTTTCTTGGTTTTCTTATCATCCCTCCCATCACACTTTTAGAGTATGCTCTGGTATACCCTCCTCCACTTCTATCCCACTATCAGTTGGTGTACCTCAGGGCTCTGTCTTGGGACCTCTTCTTTTCTTCATCTATACTTCTTCCCTTGTTGCTCTGATCTCCTCCCATGGTTTTCAGTATACCTTTGTGCTGATGACTCCCAGATCTACCTCTCCACACCAGAAGCTTCAGCAGGAATCCAGGCCCAAGTCTCAGCCTACCTGTCTGACATTGCTGCCTGAATGTCTCACCGCCATCTGAAACTAAACATGGCCAAGACTGAGCTTCTTATCTTTCCCCCTAAACCCACCTCTCCCCTTCCTCCATTCTCTGTCTCTATGGATAACACTCTCATCCTCCCTGTTTCATCAGCTCGTAACCTTGGGGTCATCTTTGACTCCTCTCTCTCTTTGCACATATCCAACTGCTAAAACCTGTCGTTTCTTTCTCTATAACATCACCAAAATGTATTCCTTCCTTCCTTTCTGAGCACACTACCAAAAACCTTATTCACTCTCTTATCTTCACTCGCTTAGACTACTGCAACTTGTTTCTCACAGGTCTCCCACTAAGCTATCTCTCTCCCCTTCAATCTGTTCAAAACTCTTCTGCATGACTTATATTCCACCAGCGTCGCTATGCTCATGTTAGCCCTCTCCTCAAGTTTCATTCGCTCCTTATCCATTTCCACATACAATTCAAACTCCTCTTATTGACTTACAGGTGCATTCACTCTGCAGCTCCTCAATACTTCTCCTCTCTTATCTATCCCTACACTCCTCCCCTTACTCTGTTCATCGGCTAAATACCTCTTATTTGTACCCTCCTCCTCCACTGCAAAGTCCAAACTCTGTTCCTTTTATCTTGCTGCATTGTACACCTGGAATAGACTTCCTGAATCAGTATGTCAAGCTCCAGCTTTGGCCATCTTCAAATCTAGGCTAAACCCCACCTTTTTGAGGCTGCTTTTAACTCATAACTCCTATTCACTTGTTCATTACCCATGTCTGTTTTATAATTCCCACCTTAAGTAATTCTCTTATCCCTTATTTGTCCTGTTTGTCTTTCTTGATTAGATTGTAAGCTCTGTCAAGCAAGGACTGTCTCATACATGTACTGTGTACAATGCTGTGTACATTAGTAGTGTTGTAGAAATGATAAGTAGTAGTAGTAATAGTAACAGATGAAAATGCAGGAAAAATGCCATTCTCCTCAAAACACCTGTGTTGGAAAAGGACAAGCGAAAAAAGAAGAGGAATAGGGATCAAACTGTAAATAATGAACGGAAAAGAAAGGTATCAGTGAGAAAATACAAATATGTTTGCCTGCCATTGGCACTAAAATACCTTGCTCTTACAGTTCCCCCTCAAGCACAGGCTTCCTGATTAGAAAGAAGATCTGTTCATGGGGAGGTTGGGGGGGGGGGGGAGAGAAGTGGAACTTATGAATGTGTCCGTCTGCTGGGCCTAGTACTTGTCACAACAGCCTCTCCTGCTTTAAGAATGCCAAAGGAAGAAGAAGCAGCAGCAGCGCCAAGCAGGGAAGTGAAGCTCTATGCCCTAATTATGCCACTGAATATACTTCTCTCATGGGCCTGTCTGAGGTTTCAGATGTAAAAATCAGGTAAAAGGACAAAAAGGTGCAGGAATCTTGCTACAATAAACTTTGCTCTCGTGATTTTGAACAAGCGGATGTTTTATCCGAGGATTTAATTTCCTACAATTTTGTCAAGGGAAAACTTCTAGAAGAAAAATGTAAACATGTTCTTGGTTCTTAAATTTAGCCCTGTACACTGACAGTGTTATAATAGTATACCTACCTCAGCTTTGGGACTTCTGCTTTGATGCTTGGTTCTCTGCAAGGAAAAACAAAGAGAAACTATTATGAGTAAAGGTGGGAGGGGGAAGGTGGATTTGTGGCATATCTGTACATTGCCATACAGAGGGGCCTTTGGTTCAGTGTCTGTTCTTTGCCCCCAAGGCCATGAAGGAATGGGGCTACAAGGAAAGGCATGATTGCACATGCTTAAAGTCAGCCTACATGGGAACTTTTTGAATTCATCTTATCTTGAGATTAGTGGTAGGGAGGAGACATGGCTGGTGGACGTGCTGACTTCCTCTCATTCTCCTTATCCCTTCCTACATTTTCTTTCATTTTTTAATGCAAATTATGGGTTTCTGCCACCTCCTGCCACAGACCAATCAGAGTCGGTGTTAAACACACTGGAGATCTATGTATAAATCTATGGGTGCGTACTACAGCCAATGCTTGACATCCTAAAGTTCTGTTTCAAAGACACCATTCAGCTTTGCTAAGATGGCCCCCTTAGGGCAGAGGGGTCCCAGGGAATTCCTTTGCCCCCTCGCCAATGTCAGCCCGAAGACCAATGCTCCTTCTAAGCTGCATTGGAATCTGCCACCTCCATTTTAACTGTTAAACCCTTCCCACTCCATGTGATTCAACTGTGGGAGAGCTGTGGCATACCTTGTGGTCAAAACACAGGAATCAGACACTTTGGATAGCTTACAGGTAAATTGTTGTAGACCTAAGGCCGGCTTTACCATTAGATGAACTTGGAGCACCAGAATTTTGAAGGCAGCAAAGACATTCTGCACTATGGGCCACAAAGAGAGAGCAGAGATGACTCAATGGAGTTTTGAAAAAGTTTGCAAAAGGGTATTTGGCTTTAAGAAAGTGTGAGAGAGCTGTGGTATGATTCTCACTGTGCCTCCCCAACTCCCTCTCACGTCTCACTCAAAGTACATTCTCCAATAATCAGACTTTACTCCAATTAAGAAGTTAGAAAGGAAAGCTTTCATAGCAATGATCAATTAGGGATTCATATCAACAGGTGAGTAATCCAAAATTATTAATAGATTAACTCTGTAGTCCACTACAAAATACACCAAATAAATTTAAGGGATGTTACATTTGACTAGGTTTCTTATTAAACAACTAATAATGACATTAAGATTCAGGCAGCAGTCCAGAAGTGAACTGGGGGGTTATCCAGACCTCAGTAGTTTACAATAATCATTAAAATAAAATAAACTTTGATGAAAAAGATACTTCCGCGCTTGGTCTCCCATCAGACCCTAGAAACTGATGAGATAACCATCCTATAGTCCTTCAAGGATCTTAATGCCCTGGCAGAGACATATGGAATGGCTAGAGAACTCAAGTACAGAGGTGAATGTTCATAATAAACTTTATAGGCCAAAACTAAAAATTTAAATTCTATTTGAAAACAAACAGATTGAAAAATGGGGTGATATGATCATATTTATGTAAATTTCCTAAAACTCTGATGACTGCATTCTATTCAAATGCTCCATGATATTGGCGGACATCCTGCTTTGATTCCTGTTCTGAAAGGCGGTATAACAAGAGCCTAATAAACATAGATAACATTCCCGTGATCGATAACTGAACTTAGTAAAGCATGTAACAAAGTGTGTAATGAGGCTTCATCAAAAGATTTCAAAGAACAAATCTGACATAGGATACTAAATCCATTTTTTAGAGTAGCCAAAAGGCTAGGAGTCTGAGTAGGAGGCTCCTCTTGATCTGTAATCCAGCAAGCCACAGATTTTGAAACATTTAAACTCAATCTGACACTGCATCTAACCATGTCAGAGGTTGTATGTGTGTACCTGATGCAAATAGATTAAATTGTACAGTATATATTTACAGATGATATTCAGCTTCTTACCATCATCAATTTACGTAGTACTAACTTTAACTCTATGATACTATCAAAGCTAGATACTATTAATATCGCTGATTGGCTCTCTGAAAATGGACTAAAACTGAACCCCTCTAAAACTGACTCTGTGCTATTTTCCAGTAAGTCACTTCCTTCATACATTCCTTCTCATTTGATACTGGGCATCCCCATTTCTTTACTGTAAAAAATTGGGTGTCATCTCAGATGAATCTTTTACCACACATATTTCCACTTTGGTGAGAAACTTCTATTTGCTTCTCAGACACGTGGGGGGGGGGGGGGTAAAATTCCCTGCTACAATATAACTAGTGTATTATAGAACTTGATTATACCAGATCTATGATATATCCTATACAGCTCATAGAACATCAGTGGCGTACCAAGGGGGGGGGGGGCGGTGGGGGCGGTCCGCCCCGGGTGCCAGTGGGTGGGGGGTGCTCCGCTCCCGCCGCCTCCCGTAGCCGTTCCCGCGGTGCCGCACATTTAAAAAAACCGGCGAAGCAGCGTCGCAGGCAGCGCCTCGTGCCCTGCTTGTAAAAAAAAAAAAAAATCAAATCTCCTTCCTCCTTCTCCTCCTCGTCTTGACGTCGACTCGGGCGTCAATTTGATTGGAAGGCCCGAGTCGACGTCAAGACGAGGAGAAGGAAAGATTTGATTTTTTTTTTACAAGCAGGGCACGAGGCGCTGCCTGCGATGCTGCTTCGCCGGTTTTAACGGGACTGAGGTGGGGGTCTCAGACAGGGGAGGGGAGAAGGGGACTGTGGTGGGAGTCTCAGACAGGAGAAGGGGAGGGGAGAAGGGGACTGGGGTGGGGGTGTTCAGAGGGGAGAAGGGGGCTGGAACTGGGGGCTGAAAAAAGGGGCAGAGAGAGAGAGGGGACAGATCCTAGATGGAAGGGAGTGAGAGGGAGGGCAGACCCTGGATGGATGGGAGAGGGAGGGCAAATGGTGGATTGAAGGGGCAGAGAGAAAGGGCAGGCAGTGGATGGCAGAGAGAGAGAGAGTGAAGACAGATGCTGGATGGAAGGAAGACGGTGAAAAGAAGATGAGGAAAGCAGAAACCAGAGACAACAAACTGTAAATAAAATAATTTTTTTATTTTTTTTGCTTTAGGATAAAGTATTGTAGATGTGTTAAATGTTTATAATAGAACATGTAAATAAGGTAATCTTTTTATTGGACTAATTTTAATACATTTTGACTAACTTTTGGAGAACAAAACCCCCTTCCTCAGGTCAGGATAGGATACTGTAACAGCACTATACTGTACTGACCCGAGGACGGAGGTTTTGGCCTCTGAAAGCTAAATGTATTAGTCCAATAAAATGGTATTATTTTACTTTCTATATTTGTTTTATTTCTATTTGTTAATTTGTAAAGTGGTGATTGGTACTTGTTAGTTTTTTTTTTCAAATTTACATCTGCTGTCTTTATATTTTGCACAGTACTAGGGGACAGTTTCTGTTTCTGTGGTGTTGCATTGTATGCAGAGTCTGGCATTGGGGGTTCAGTTTAATTTTTGTCTAAATAGAAAGTTTATGATTACTTATTCTATAGTGGATTAGGGTGTATCTGTGTTTGTGAAAAAGACATGGCTTTCAGTTGGCATTGACTGTGCAGGATCTACGATCTGTACTATTCTGTCTGGTTCCGTTTTACAATAGGTGAATTGATGTTCTAGTGCTCACTGTAGTGTTTAAGATGCTTTCCTTTTCCTTGTGTGACTCGTAGAAATGACTGCTTATGGTATGGTAGAATTGCTCTATAGGTCCTGAGTGTTTTGTATTCTCGGCATGCCTAGTACTGGATTTGGTGGGGGGGTGTTAAAAAATGACCGGCCCCGGGTGTCAACTACCCTAGGTACGCCACTGTAGAACATGTAATGCTCTAAGCTGAAATAAATGATATGCCTTTCTGAAGTCACAAAAGAGAAGGTAATACAACATACAAGTATACAACACAGACCAAAAAAAGCAACACTGGGCCTTCAAGATAGAGATAATAGATAGAGATAAGTACAGACCACACATAAATACATCTACATACCATGATGCAATAAATGACTGAATTGTAAAAAACAAAATGAAATGTGATAAAATGAAGTAAAAAATAATATAATAATTGGTTAAATCTTCAAAACAATGTAAAATATAATAATAAAATTGTAAACGATGGATGAGAACAGAGTTAAATCAGTGGTAATCAAGGAGTAGTTAAAATCAATGTGTGCAATCATATACACTTGGAAAAACTTTGTAGTATGATGACCTGTTGTAATCTAATTTATTTAATCTGTAACTTAATTTGCAAAAAACGTCAAATAAATTACTTGTTATAAAACAACACACTCTATCAATGTCATAATGTCATGATTGTTAAAAAGTCATCGTGTATTGAAATGAAGGGGAAAGATTAACTTACCAAGGTTTGTCTTCATAGGAAATAAACAAGAGTAGTAAATGAATTGCCTGATTTGAAACAAAACATTGTGTTTGAATATCCATAAAATGATAAAGATAAGATTATCCTCCATTTGTTATAAGTTTAGATATTAAAACAGCTGATGTTTCTCTAGACCCCGCCCCACATCGTACAGGACATATGCAGTAAATGCTTTGCGAATTTAAAAGGTCCCGACGTGAGGTTGGGCAGTGGTATAAAAAAGTGAATTGATGGAGCCTATGATGTTGGATTCCTTATGACAGAGTTACAGTATGTGACTAATTGAACCACCATTAGTCAAAGACCTTAGCGTTCTATATATACTGTGAACTTGTGCGGCAAATACTCTGTGGATTTAAGAAGTTCCGACATGGAGTCAGACATCTTGTATCAAAACGCAACAGATAGATGTCAGAGATTCTTGTGACAATATAAACCACCATGGGTTATAAACCTAAACGATCTGTACCTCCTTAAGCATATACATAACCCTCGGCTCTTCAATGTATGAAAGATTAAACTGACAGCTTATGAATCCAAAGTGAAACTTACCAGCTGCCGCTGGACGTACATTCAATCACGCTGAATGTTGGCTAGTTAGAAAACCGCCAAAAAATTGGACAAGCATCGTGACGTGCTTATGTTTATAAAAAGGGTGGGGAAAATGAGAACGTCATGATTCCTTCAGGGTCCTAAAGGCTGCATGTGAAAATAGAGTATGAATGGGACAAATCTGTGTGTATAGAAGAAATAGAGTGTTTGGATGAGATATGTATATATGAAAGAGCTGGTGTGTTTTGAACAAACATTATCCGTATATTATGTATGGAGTGGGTAGACAATGGGTCTATGAGAGCACGTACAGTTGAAACTTTACATTTAAGTAATGATTCAATGTAAAGAATATGTACAGTAAGGGCATGATGACAAACCATAAAAATCACATATTGAATGATATGATTTGAATGCAAACTAAATTATACAGCGCAACGTAATTAATGAACGATAGGTGATGTGTGGTGAGATCATAAACATATTGAGTAATATAATCGCGACATAATTAAATTAATTGAACTCAAATGAAATATGATGCACTTAAATTATATGAAAAAGCTATTGAATAAACCTTAAATGGAGCTAATCAAACCCCAATAGAAAAGTGGATGAACACCTCATGCACATTAGACAAACATACATACATGAATTATAAGTATAAATGTCCATATAAAAATAATGATGTAAAATTATGTGCCAATACAAACTTTTTGAAAAGAATAAATGAAATCAGAACAAAAAAAATCACATACTATACACTGTATCAGATAAGGAAATGTGTATCATGCTCTTCAAAGAAAAAATGTTGGTTCACTTACGTTGAACCGTGTGGAACACTGTATAGCTAAGTGCATGATTGCACATGGTCATTTTAAAAAATGCTCAATGCATAATGAACAGGCTTAAATACATAAAAAATGGGTGGTGAAATATACATATAAAATCTGATACAACATAGTAAAATAAACACTGACAAAACAATATAAAAAATGAATTTGTAAAAGTTAGAACAAATGATGTCATATACTGTATTCATTGGAGAGATGATGAACATGTATAATACTCAAGAGGGAGACCATTCACAAAAATATTCATTAAAAAATCATTAAAAAAACAGAAAGGTCAATTTCCATATTGAGACCAGCAGGGGAGACTGTATTTAGTTCGAAGATGGCCCTCTGCTCTAATTGCAGAAGTATCCTCTCTATGTTATACCTCTCCATGATGGTTTTCTTTTTGAACACCAGAAAGCGGAGGTCAGAAAAGCTATGTGAATGGTCATTGCAGTGCTGAACCAATGGTGCTGTTATATTATTTCTCCTGATATTGCTTCTGTGTTCAATGATCCTGGTCTTGATTTTTCTGGTGGTCTTCCCCACATAGATCATTTCACAGGGGCATAGAATTAAGTAGACCACTCCTTTGGTGTTACAGTCGGAGGAGTGTTTAAGGGGGTATGCTTTTCCTGTTTGAGGATGAATGAATGCTGTAATGGTCATTGATGAAGGGCATACGGAGCAGGAACCGCAAGGTTTATGGCCCATGAATGAAAGTGGTGTGGATGGTGCAACAGGAAGAGCTGATGGTGCTATGATCTCTTTGATGTTCTTACTGTGTGTGTTAGCCACAGTCAGCCATTTATCCCGAAAGCAGTGGTGGCCCTCAGGTGAATTCGGATTAGAAAATACCATAGTTTCAAATTTAGTTTATAATGCCGTTGTATCGCTCCATGGTGCGACCGCACCTGGAGTATTGTGTTCAGTACTGGTCTCCGTATCTCATAAAAGATATAGTAGAATTGGAAAAGGTACAGCGAAGGGCGACGAAAATGATAGTGGGGATGGGACGACTTCCTATGAAGAGAGGCTGAGAAGGCTAGGGCTTTTCAGCTTGGAGAAGAGACGGCTGAGGGAGATATGATAGAAGTGTATAAAATAATGAGTGGAATGGATCGGGTGGATGTGAAGCGACTGTTCACGCTATCCAAAAATACTAGGACTAGAGGGCATGAGTTGAAAGCTACAAGTGTGGTAAATTTAAAACGAATCGGAGAAATTTTCTTCACCCAACGTGTAATTAGACTCTGGAATTCGTTGCCGGAGAACGTGGTACGGGCGGTTAGCTTGACGAGTTTAAAAAGGGGGTTAGATAGATTCCTAAAGGACAAGTCCATAGACCGCTATTAAATGGGACTTGGAAAAATTCTGCATTTTTAGGTATAACTTGTCTGGAATGTTTTTACGTTTGGGGAGCGTGCCAGGTGCCCTTGACCTGGATTGGCCACTGTCGGTGACAGGATGCTGGGCTAGATGGACCTTTGGTCTTTCCCAGTATGGCACTACTTATGTACTTATGTAAGTTTTGTTCAAAAAGAGACCATTATCCTTTAACCAAGCAGACACCACAGTGAGACAAATATTCAGTGTATCTGGTGAAGAAGAGGAACATGAGGAACAAAAAAGAAAATGTATATCATCAGTATAACAGAATGGCTGACAACCTTGTTCATGGATTTTTTATTTTATTTTATTTGTAGCATTTGTATCCCACATTTTCCCACCAATTTGCAGGCTCAATGTAGCTTACATTTGCCGTAGTGGCGGTTGCCATTACCGGGCAGAGTTACAGATGGTATTACGTTAAGGTGTACACATACATGGTAACATACATCGAACATAACATATATGTGCATACATACATGGTAAAGAAGAATAAATTATGGTACTGTATGTAGGTTCCTGAGTATAAAATGGATTGTAACATACATTAGGTCAACGGCTATAGAGAGAACCTATTCAACATTGGGTTTAAATTGGATGATAGTAAAGGAGACAAAAGAGATATTGAATAGTGTAGGAGATAAAATAGAACCCTGAGGGACACCAGAAAGAACAGGCCTGAGTTGTTAACTGTCCTGGACTATGATTCTCCTCCACAGGAGGCTGTGACAGTGCCTGTTTAGTGTCCTGCAGGATGCACAGATGAGAAACTGGGAGACCCTTCTCTCTGTGCAGGTGGTACCTAAGAATGTGGACTTCACATACAGAGTCCAGAAGGCTCCCAGATTTGAGAAGGCTCATTTGCCCCACTACTCCATGGTACTCAAATCCGCTCTTAAAAGGGCCATGAGTTCCCAGACTCATGCCTCAGCTCCTCCCAAGAAGCAATGCAGAAAGTACCTGGCTAGAGGTACTTGTGATTCCTTTGATGTGGCGACCCAGCTGTCTGCCTTGGGTGTAGGAATATATAGATTCCCATGGCTACAATTTTCTGACCTTGAACATGCAGTTCAGGAGAGATTGGTGGACATCTCTTGCTGTTCAGACAATCTTTTGGGGGACAAAGTGGAAGAAGTTGCAAATCTAAACAAAAACCATGCTGATACCATCAAGTCCCTGTCTCGGCCTCCTCCTCCTCCTGCATCCTCCATCACCAAGGTTTTCTGGAGGATTTTGAAGAAGTTCCTACTACTCTGAAAGGCATAGGATTACCTCTTCTTCTCATTTCCAACAACAAGCCCAGGCCTAGTGCTCCCCTCCCTGGCAGCAATGTGACCAGAAACCTCAGCAAGTTCCTCAGTCAAAGCCAGGGATGGGCTTTTGACTGGCTTCAAGAGAGCATAGCTACAGTAAAAGTGTCAATCCCGGACAACCTTCCTGTAGGAGAGACGCTAAATTTTTTCCAGGAAAGGTGGCACCTTGTAACCTCAGACCGGGTTCTGAAGATAGTCTGGGCAGCTTACACTCTCAGTTGGCAACACCAGCCTCCAAATTGTCCTCAAAGAGTGACACCCTCAGCTCTTAGCACAGTAAGTTCTCGCAGAGGATCTCTCCTCCCTTCTCAAGGCCCATGCGATCAAACCTGTTCAATCTACGGGAAGAAAAGAAAGGATTCTATTCCAAGTACTTCCCTGTGCCCAAGAAAATGGGGGGAGGGATTTCATCCCATCCTAGACCTAAGGGCCCTGAATAAATTTTTGGTCAAGGAAAAATTCAGGATGGTTTGCCTGGGCACTCTTCTTCCCATGATTCAAAAAAATGATTGACTATGCTCTCTGGACTTAATGGATGTGTACACCAGATAGCTCCTGTGATTTGGATGTATTTCAGATTTCGAGTAGAAAAGCACCACTTCCAGAATTTCATCCTTTTGTTTGGCCTCGTATCCACCCACCTCCCCGGTGGGGGGCATAATCCTCATTGTGCCCTACTGGCTAAGGCAGATTTGGTTCCTCTTCTTCTGGAGTTGTCCTCGGTTGAGCTGAGGAGACTGGACTGTTTTCCGAGTCTCTTCAAGCCACACAAAGGATCTATTCTGCAACCCAACCTGCAGTCCCTGGCTCTCATAGCCTGAATGTTGAGAGCATAGAATTTGAATCCCTGAAACTGCCTGAACTTGTCTCCAAATTCCTGTTGGCTGCCAGGAAAGATTCCACCAAGAGGTACTATACTTTTAAGAGGATGCTATCTGGTGTGAGGACAGGGCCCTAGACCCTCTCACTTGCCTTACACAAAACCTGCTTGAATACCTCCTGCACTATTCTGAGTCTAGCTTGAACACCAACTCTATAAGTGTTCACTTCAGTGCAATCAGTGCTTATCACCGTGTAGACTGGTAAGCCCATCTCTGTACAGTCTCTAGTTACTTGCTTACTTCATGAAAGGTTTGCTGTTGACAAAGTCCCACATCAAACCTCCTACTGTGTCATGAAACATCAGGGTCATCCTCCCCAGCTGATGAAAGCTCCATTTGAGCTGTTACACTTCTGTCATCTGAAGTACCTGACCTAGAAGGTCTTGGTTTTAGTGGCGGTCACTTCAGCTTGCAGTCAGTGAGCTTCAGGCCCTAGTAGCAGATCCATCTTACACAAGGTTTTATCATAACAGAGTAGTTCTCCGCAAACATCCTAATTCCTTCTTAAGGTAGTGTCACTTCTAGGGTTACCATATGGCTCCAGAAAAAGGAGGACGGATTGAGCCAACCGGGTTTTACTTCCATTGCTTTCAATGGAAAGCAATTGCTTTCAATGGAAGTAATTGAGCCAGCTGGGTTTTACTTCCATTGCTTTCAATGGAAAGCAATGGAAGTAAAACCTGGCTGGCTCAATCCGTCCTCCTTTTTCTGGAGCCATATGGTAACCCTAGTCACTTCCATCATAATCAGTCAATCGTCCTGCCAACATTCTTCCCAAAACCTCATGCCCATCCTAGTGAAAGTGCACTACACACCTTGGACTGCAAGTGAGCCTTGGCCTTCTATGTGGAGTGGACTAAAACCCATAGACAGTCCACCCAGCTTTTTGTTTCTTTTGATCCAAACAGGATAGAGACAGCCATCAGAAAATGCACATTGTCCAGTTGGCTAGTAGGCTGCATCTCCTTCACTTATGCTGAAGCTGGGCTAACCCTGGAAGGTCATGTTATTGCTCACAATGTTAGAACCATGGCTGCGTCAGTAGCCCACTTGAGATCAGATTCTATTTTGGAGATTTGCAGAGCTGCAATGTGGCCATCAACTCATACATTTACATCTCATTACTGCCTACAGCAGCATAAACAATGCCACAGCTAATTTGGTCAGACAATCCTGCAGAATTTGTTTGGTTTCCGACAGCCACCCAACTTAAAACACAAGCTAATTAGAAGTAAGCTCCCAACATAGACTCAAAAAGAAAAGAATGGCACACATCCTTGCAATATATCCAGATGCAAACTATGCCAAAATATCTCACAGGACCCCACAATCATTCACAAAGCAAAAATATTCAACATTAAGGAATCTTTCACATGCTCATCTTCCAATGTGGTATTTATCATTCAGTGTAAAAAGTGCGATGTAGGCTGCTACATTGGAGGATCAAGTCAGATGCTAAAGAAGAGATTTAATTTACATAGACATCATATGAAAAATGCCAGTACAAACAAAGGTGTCACGCCTGTGGGACAGCACTTTACAAAACCAGAACACTGTACCAGTGACTTCATGGTAAGGATCCTGAAAGGGAACTTTAAAACAATACAGGAACATAAGACCTTTGAAGTCAAAATGATTAAATATTTTGACACCCACCAGACAGGACTTAACAAAGATCTGGGTTTTCTAGCCCATTACAAAGCATAAAATTGTATTGCTCTCCTGTCTCCCTGACTCTCACCTATCCACCCCCATCCTGTTAGACTGTCACTGAAATGCTTTGATGTTTCACTCATCCCCTGTCTCCATGCATATGGACTGTCACTGAAATGCTTTGATGTTTCGTTCATATATAATGTTATCTACCAACATTTGCTTATTTCCGATCTGACGAAGAAGGGCAACCTTCGAAAGCTAATCAAGAAATGTATTAAGTTATGTCCAATAAAAAAGGTATCATCTTATTTTCTTTTCCATGTTTTTTTCTATTGTTTGGTGTATAGAATCCAACTCCACCTTCCTAGGCCTATTTTTCTTCCACTCCAGGCTGCACCCTTACAACAACAGTATATATAGTTTCAGGTTATTTGCTTCTTGTTGGTCTTGCCTTGCAAGTCCCTATCGTCCTTGCATTGTTGTTTTTGGCAAACCTAGAAGCTAGGGATTCCAATATGTGAGAAACAATGTCCTGCTTGTCTCAGTTACTCACCTGTAGCAGGTGCTCTCTGAGGACAGCAGGACACATATTCTCACATCCCCTCCCATCTCCCCTAGGAGTCGTATTCTTTTGCTTTATTATACTGCTGGTCCCGCATGCTTACGCTGGGCAGGAGGGCATTCACACGTGTGGTGGGAGGTTGCTGAAGGCTTCTTAAAGTTCTAGAATGCTGGATAATGTCTGTACCCATATATGAGGGTATGTGTCCTGCTGTCCTCAGAGAACACCTGCTACAGGTGAGTAACTTTGCAGTACCTGTCAGTAGTGATCCCTGGTTTTGCACTTGTATGTCTTTTCCTCACTTCCTCCCCACCTAATTGTGCCTTACTTAATTAGCTTAGTTAATTTATTTTGATCTATTCATTTTAAACTAACCTTATAGTATATAGCATATTTTTGAATTGATTATTGCAACCTAGGCTTCCTTTGATCTGGCCCCACTGCTCCTTTAGTTTAGCTTTGGTTTATGTAAAACGCTCAAATGCAAGAACTGATGGGTGGCATATCAAGGATGAACTGTGAACTTCTCAGCAAAGAACAAAATGTGCCTGCCTCTGCCTTCTTTTATCTCTGCAATGACAAAAATTACAGTGCTTTTAAACTAGAACTTATTGCACTAAAGTGGGCAGCGACAGAGAAGTTCCGAGAGTATCTCGTGTATAAAAAATTAGTGGTCCGGACTGACCATAATCCACTCAAGTATCTTCAAAATGTGTGTATACAAGCCATTGAACAAAGGTGGCTGGTGCAACTTTCTGAATTGGATTTTGAAGTAGTTTACAAGCCCGGTAGAATGAATACCAATGCTGATATTCTTTCAAGGCTACCGACAACTGAAGAACCGGACTCCGGTGAAGAAGAAAAAGATTTTTTGGAATTAAAGAAAACTAGAAAGAACTGGTTGAGTGATTCTGAAAGAAAAACCCATAGAGACATTGAATAACGAAAAACAAATAAAATGTATGATCCCACTAAGAAATCCAAGATGGCCGCACTTCACTAAGACGCGGCGAGTCTCACTCTTACCTTTGAAAGAAATGCCGAAACGCCGAGGTAGAGTGGTGGCTAGAGCTTTCCCATTGCCTCCTTCATTGCCGGGTCCTATGGATAGGTTTGTGAGACCATCGGGAGCTGCTTCGGAGAGTGGAATGCTGCCAGCTAGGAATCCCGACGATCTGGAGAACTCGGCTTCCTTTGGCCTTGATGTTACTCTAAGCCCCGCCATGCGCTCACCACCTCCCCAGCCAATTGGCGCGAGCTCCTTCCTCCTTGGATCGACAGGGTCTACTCCAGAAGGTACAGAGGGCCCAGAAGAGCGTCGAGAGGAAGCTCGGATAACAGTGGAGCAAGGAATGGAGGGCAATTTGCCCATGGAGACGCCGCGGAGTGTGGGGTGAGGAGCCGAGGAACAGAGTGTGACTCCTGAACAGGCTACCATAAGGTTAGAACTACCTAAACTGCTAGTAGAAAAAACAAAAGAAGTAACTTTAGAAACGTTATGGGACTTGGTATCTAACTTGGGACAGCTTTTTCTGAAACAAAGCAATGAGATGTTACCTAAAATGAAATCGTTGGAAATCGATGTACAAAAAAAAGGAGAGAAGCTCAAAGTTTTAGATGAAAAAATTGGAAAATTGGAGGAGAAATTAGATCAAAAAGTTTTGAACTTTAAAACAACTCAATCAATGATGATAAAAGATGTGACCAGTCTCAGGATGAAATCTGAAACGTTGACAATTATACTAAAATCCATAATTTGAGATTGCTAATTTTCCCTAGAATACATAATGTAGCCCCTCTTGAGATGTGAAAGCGCTACATGCGTAAATTTTGAATATACCTGAACAAAGTTTTCACCCTTTACCTTGGTTTATTATGTCCTGGGAAAGAATTGAACCAGACAACTGAAAAAGCCGATAGATATTTCTCTTTTGCTTGAAACTACTGACTCTGAACTTGCAACGGCAGCTACTTTGGTAGCGACCGTTGCATTATTACCAGATAAGAATTGGATCTTCCGCATGTTCTTTTGTAATAAAGAAAAGCCTTTTTTAGGCTTTAAAATCCTTTTGTGTTCTTGATGTCTCTAAGGAGACTAGATGGCGGAGGAAACAATTCCTACTCCTCAAGCCGGAGTTCTACACCTGGGGGGTACCTTCTTTTTAAGATACCCCTGCAAGTGCATAATAAGACTTGGGGGGAACAAATATGTATTTATGGAACCAGCTCATGTGTCTGCACTTATAGCCTCGGCAAATAAGGAAAGTGATAAGAATAAGGCATCTCCACTTAGTGAATGTGTGATATTTGATGTTTATTTCCTTTTGTTTATTTCTCCAGTTGATTTCCTACATATTGGATTTCTAGATTTATGGACTTGAGTCTCTATTCCTGAAGTGAATTATTTTACTTTTATTGCATTATTTTCCTTGTTAAATCTCACTATGTTTGTAGAGACTTTCTATGCAAGAGGTTTCTTGTAATTTTTTTTAAATAAATGAATAAATAAAAAAAAATGTATGATCCCATTCCTCTATATTCATTGGGATACATAGGTCTTCTGTATTGAGAAGAAAACTCTCGAGAATCTCCTCTCACATCGCTCCATTCAGACTCCCATCTATTTTGTCTGGGTCTCTCATATTCAAATCTTTGACACCTCATTTCTTCTTGTCTCTTCTCAAGCTGACCAAGCCTCTTGGTTATCTCATTGAGTGCTCTATCTTCTCTGTCACCACTCACAAGTATTTCAGAAGATGCAACATTTCTTCTCCCCATCTCTCTCCTTTCATGGTGGAGAATTCTATGACCAGTTGTATCTCGGTCTAGGTTAGGAGATTTTTCTTCTTCAGCCCATTTTATTGCGATTTGCATCAGCTCCTCAAACAAGAACTGTGGATTCTCTTCAATAGTGATGAGAGTAGACAACTGGTCCTTCACATTAACACTAGAAGCTGGAGCTGTTGGTACTCTTCTCGCAAAGAAATCTTTCTCTAGTTTGACTAGTGGACTACAGGTGATTGGAGACTTTATTCCTCTCTACCAGTGCTGCTGCTGATCCTAGATATCTCAGAAACACCAACTGATTTCTGTCTCTGGTTCCACTGCCATTTGTTGCCTATCTCTCCCAAGCTTTGTGATATGATCACACTAAATTGTCTGTTTTAATATGCATCTGTATGGTGTTTCATAGACCTGATAGCACTTTAATAATGAAAAGTAATAGTAGTAGAAGATGACTGTCTGTCTACCTCTGGCTATGTCTGTCTGTCTCATCTCTGAGAGCCTTTTCTCTGCTGTTTGTCTCAGTGAGTAGTAGCTATGCTGTTTTTCTCAGTTGTGAACAGATATAGTATCAGCTGTCTGTCTCTCAGAGCCCTATTCTGATATTTGAATGATATTGACATTTGTTATATTCCAAGGACAAGCAGGCATAATATTCTCAGAAATGGGTGACATCATCCGACGGAGCCTGATGCGGACACTGCCAAAGTGTACTGCCACTTTAAATCTTTAAGGCAGTGCCCCCACCACGCATATGCAAGTGCCCTACTGCCTGACACAGAGTGCAGGACCTGCAATCTTTCATTTTCCGCAGAGTAGACAGGGTTGTAGTTTTGATCTCTCCTCAGCACGTAAATTTTGCCTTTTGATGCCTTCCCTTTTCAGGTCATAACATTTGTTTTTGTCATAGTTTAACATTATAACATTTTTTTTTATTGTGATTACTCAAGCTCCCAGGTCATTGAGCCTTTTGATCTTGCGTTGGCCGTATTTCCCCTCCATGTCATCGAGGGTGCAGAGTGGCTTTTAAAGTGTACTCAGTGTAATACGACAATTTCAGGCAAAAGACCCCCGTAACTGGTGTTTGCAGAGCCTAGGTCCAGACCACTGAGATATTTGTTGTAACCTTTGTCAGCATATGCAGAAGAGGCAGATTAAAGCCCGCAGAATCCAATACCAAAAACATTTGGTTCTGCATTGACTTTGGCATCAGCATTGAACATGGCAGGAGATTCAGTCAAAGATGTGGAACCTGCATTGGCATCAGCGTTCAGCGCACCCATGCAGCATTGGGATGGTTTGCATCCGATTTGATGCCACGTTCATGCCAGGACTGTATGTCCTCCTCATCGGTACTTCGAGCATCGAGGGAACTGCAGTGCAAAAAGCCTAAGAAACATTGCCATCACTCTCCCTCTAGGCACTTGTCCCACACCTGATAACGTAGAATTGTGTTCTTTAAACATTCCTTATGCAATCTCTCAGATTACCTGAAAATAATTTTAAAACAAATAGGAGGAAATATTTTTCACTCAAAGAATAGTTAAGCAGTGGAACTTGTTGCTGGAAGATGTGGTTAGCGTATCTGGGCTTAAAAAAGATTTGGACAAGTTCCTGGAGAAAAAGTCCATAGTCTGTTATTGAGATAGACATGGCAAAGACACTGCTGTCCCTGGGATTGGAAGCATAGGATGTTGCTACTAATTGGGTTTCTGCCAGGTACTTGTGACCTGGATTGGCCACTGCTGGAAGCAAGATAATGGCCTTGATATATGAACATTTGCTCAAAGCGCACTAATAGCTCAGAGACATTGCCACTACAAATTAATGTTATTTGCTGTAGTATCACAAACCGCAGTTCCGATTCTAGGTGCTGGGCTTTTTCCCAATGATCAACTAGAGGAGCCTCATGCTGGTTGTGACGTAAATTATACAGGTGTTCTGCTATTCTTAATTTGATCTTTCTTTTAGTTTGACCAATATATATGAGACTGCAAGGATATTGGATGGCATAAAGTACTTGTGCCAGTTCTCAGTTAGTTTTACTTCTTAATCTAATATTCATTGCATTTTGGAAGTACTTACAATGGCCACATGATGAATGTCCAACCTCCTGTAATTCTAAACCAGTAGGGGAGATATTGCTAACTAATTCTCCCAAGTTCTTGCTTCTCATATAGAAACACACTCTTGCATTACAAAAGTTGCCAGTCTAAAAAATTACGAGATAGTATTCCTCAGGGTCAGTTCCTCAGATTAAAAAGGCTGTGCAACCGTAAAGAAGATTTCTGTAAATATTCTGTGGATATGTTTGATAGAGTTAAACAAAGGTGATATCCCAGAAAGTAATTTAAGAAGCCTTTAAAAGAGCCTCTAATGCTGTGAGATAATGGTTGTTTAATCATTCTCAGCAACAGCAGCTTGAGCAAAGAAATGCTCCGCTGTGCATTTTGCCATAGTCACAACAAACACAGCAGATTAGCAAACTACTCTATAAATATTGGAATATATTGCAACTGTTACTTAGTTTTAAGGATTTTCCACATTTTGCCTATATGAGAAGCAAGAACTTGGGAGAATTAGATACCTATTTTCCTTTAAATAATACTAGTGTTGCAGGGTAAGTACACACGTACCATTTAGGAATGAACTATTGCATCAGCTAGAGAGCTGGTATAAATACTTCCACCTAAAGTGTGGAAAAATGCATGTAAATTATAGTATTCTATTAATTTATGCACATAACTGTGCACCCTGCCCATGTTCCACTCAAACACTGTCCATATGTGTACCCGCTATTAAACTACATACCATCACATTCAGGAGCCATGTTATAGAAAAGCACATAACTGGTATTTATGGTATTCTGGTTGGTCATTTATGTGCATTCATGGTGACTAAATGTTGGCACCCTCCTTTTAGAATTACTTCCTTAATGCCTAAAGAATCTAGGGGCCCTGGGAGAACCCAATATGAGTCCCTACCCTCCTGTAGAAGTTCCTTTCACTATCTGCAGCCCTGATCAACAGCACTGACACCAGTGAATCAGTCTGACCAGTACATTAGGAGGATCACAGTTCCATGGGATCTGTGGCATTCTTTGTCAACGATTAACTATGCTCTAGCGGGAAGGGAATGGCAAACCCCGATTTTGGCACGGTAGCCAGGCAGTAATGCAATGCCGGGTCTAACAACTTGGATTGGACACCAATGGAATCTTTTCTGTCCTCCATAAAAGAGATTTCCTTGCTGCCCCAAACTGGAACTAAACCCATAGGGAAATGTAAGCTGTAGTCTCAAGGAGCAGGGGAGAGAAGAAAGTACCTGTTCAGTTTTGATGGGACGATTGGACTGTTAACTGCAGGAAAATATTCTGTACTGTCTACTTCATGTAAAAGGAGAGAGCATTGGGAACATCAGTCCACTGTGTTTTCTGTTATTGGTGAGACCAACTGAAGTTAAAGAGAAGAGTGCCCCCCCCCAACCAATATTGTGCCATAAAGATTATTCTCCCCTTGCATCACAAAAAATGAGCAGGGTTACATATGCAACCTGTGCAGGGTATAGCTCCTGAATAAACATGTACTATCAAACTTGCTGTCTCTCCTCAGTCCAGACTACAAAAGAAGGGAAAAGGTACAAGAACTTGCACCAAGTGGCACTTGCTGAAAGGAGAGAGATGAAATTTACAGGACTAAGTTTCTATTTTTGTTGTTGTTGTTGTTGTTGTTGCTGGTTCTCTGACAAAGCTTCTCTCCTCCTGTCACAGTGTCTCAGCTATTCCTGATCCCTGTCATTGTCCTTGCATCTTTTCCTCCCTTTCCCCCAAACCTCCTCATCACAGCACCTGCCAGGATTCTTTCACTAGATGGAGAACCGTGACTTAAATTTAAGCTTAAAGTAGCTGCAGAAGTTTGAATCTGATCCAATATCAACACCCCCAACTTCCCATAAAGCAAGTAGACCTTTCCCATCTCTTTATTTTACTTTTCACATTAATACAATTGTTGTTTCTTAACCAGGAAACATAAGATTAGAATAAGAAATAAGAATTATAATAAAAAATAAGAAATATACATGAATATACTAGATTCTGCAAAATCCTCAGAAAGAACAACCATATCTCAAACAATTAATTATTACTTGAATTGGTTATTATTATATTTACCATTAACCTTCTCTTTGCTTCATGTACAATTTCTCATTCATAATAGATTTTCTAAATGTTAAACATCCATAGTTATCCCAGTATGTTTATGATACTGTATTGTAAAATTAGATTCTTACAAGAAATTACTTTCATGTGTATTATTCTTTGTTATGTATCCTATGCTGTTTAATGTAAGCCACATTGAACTCAAACTTGTCTGAGAAAATGTGGGATATAAATGTCATAAATAAAATAAAGGGAAGCACTAATCTAAACATTTTGTTTTTGGACAGGGATTTGAGCTCATTTTCAAAGCACATAGATTTGCGACGTTACATAAGTTACTATGTAATGTGCTTTGAAAACGAGCATCATTGCACATGACCAGAGCACCTCAGACGGTCCACATTTGGTGCTAAGGACAGGATTCAGCAAAGATTATCCCAGTCTTTAAATGTCTTGCAAATCATTCCCTTAAATGGTGCATGAAGCTGTATCATAAAATTCCTCCATTTACCAAAACAGTATGTGTAGTTCAGCTTTTTCTTTTTTTTTAATACATCATTAGTTTTTCTATTTCTATTGTTTGAAAAGAAGCTGTGTATATCAAAGAAGTTTTTTTGACTGCATTAAGAGCTCCATTAGAGATATCCTACTATGAGTTGGGCTTCTTGCACCCTCCCAGCTAAGGTGCCTGTTAAATGAGTGGTTTTAAGGTGACATACCTGTAATGCAGGGTTGTGGGGTACTGCCGATTGTGGAGATCTGAGTGTAAGGCAGGGTACACAATTCAAGAGCAAAAGGAAACTTGGTGCAAATCTCCCCAGTGCTGTCATGATGTTTACTGTCTTCCAGAATCTCTCCAGCAATCCCCCTGGAAGCTCTGCCAAGGCAGGCTGTGGAGTCTCAGAGAAGACTGTCGAAGGGAGCAGCAGGGATATGGTGTATAGAAGCTTTATTCAGGCCGATACAAGCCCCTGATTGTGCAGGACTGGGAGGAGAACCTGGAAAGGAGCCAGACCCTCTCTTTCCTCTGCCTTTCCTAACATCAACGAAGAAAGTGTACATAAACCTTGACTTCTAAAAAGGCAAGGGTGTGAGCTGAGCACTGTATAGATATCTATAAAGCCAGATGCAATGACTGGACTTCTTACAGCAAACGTTTAATTAGCTTATGAGACAGTCAGAGTCTCTGCTGTGGTGACAGTCTGCCTATAGTCTCAGATGGGTTGGTTTTGCACATACCATGACAGTGTTGAACCTCATTCCTAAGCTAGTGTATGTGAAGTATGATCTCAGTCACTCAAAGTTACTGCAACTGTTCAAACTTCCATTTTTTGGCAAGCTGCATATTTATGTGCCCTCTGCCATCAAACACAGGATTCATGGCATAATAGTTGCAGCACATCTTCTTTTCATCTTCAGGTGCACATCTTCTTTTCATCTTCAGGAGTCCACCTAACTGCTTCTAGCCCTCTTAACTTTTCAATAGTTTCTGCGGTTTATTCTGTTGCACTAAGTCCTTAAACAAGTTCACTGTGGCCTACTGCTGCATTTTTCCCCTAAACGTTACACCAGGGGCGTAGCCAGACACCCAAATTTGGGTGGGCCTGGGCCCAAGATGGGTGGGCAGAACTCCACCTTGTCCCACAAGTGATTTCTTGCCTGCATTCATATGGTCTCTCAAACATCCACCCTTCCCTGAATACCTTTTAAATATCAGATTTTCACCAACAGCGAGCAGCAACTAATACACACTGCTCATGCTGGCACCACAGCCTTTCCTCTGATGCAACTTCCTGTTTCCGCATAGGCGGGAATACATAAGAGGGAACGCTGCGGGGCCGGTGCGAACAGTATGTATCATTCGCTGCTTGCTGCAGGCAAAGATCTGCTATTTAAAAGATATGCAGGAGGGACAGTTGGGAGTTTTCGGCTGGTGGGGCTTGGGAATCCCTGTCAGCCTCATTATAGATGTGTTGCTACTGGGTGGGCCTGAACCCAAAGTGGATGGGCCTGGGCCCACCCAAGCCCACCCTTGGCTAAGCCATTGTTTTACACTATCACTACCACCCTCTTTAGGCCTAATGCATAAGCTGTGGGTGGACATCTTTTTATACTGACTGGCTGATGTGCAGCTGATAGGTGTTCTTCCTTTATCATCCTACCATATATGCACTGTAGCATCACCTTGCTTAGATTTGGTATAGATTTGATACAGTGAGTCACCGCTTGAAGGTACTCAGCAAGGCTTGTGAAGACTAATATATTCTCTCCCACTCAGAGATACACAATTCACCAGCTCTTCTGCAGAATTTTGTGTTATGCTCCCTGTTGAGAGGTCTCTCCTTGTGACAGAGGCTGAGTGTGTACATGTGTATAAGGTGTAATGTGCAGTGAATATGGGCACTTATGTGAGCATATGAGCATATATGTGTATGATGTGTGTGTGTGTGTGTGATGATGATGTTTGAGAAAAGGAAAAAAAAACCTTTAAAGGCAGTTTTATAAACTGGTGCCTAATTTTAGGCAAAACAACACAGAGAGGGCACGCACAGTCCAAAGCACAAGAAGTACCAAGAGCCTTCAAAAACAGAGCAAGTCCTTTTATTCCACAGCGTAGATCAATCTTGTACATCAATGACCCAACATGGGCCGTGTTTCGGCGCACAACACCTGCTGCGTCAGGAGTCATTTGACATCAAAAGTCCAATATGAGCATGCCCAGCTGACGGCAAAAAATAAGAACCTTGTCCAAACACTATGTGGGGATCCGAATGTGTTGGTGGTGGGCGTCCTTGGTGTTGGTTGTGGGAATTCTATAATGGAGCAGGAGGAAGAGGGCACCAATGGAAGACCAGGTCATGGGCTACCATCTGGTTATGGTGGCCAGGCTAGGCCAGATGAAAGTGCTAGGGATACAGCTAGGGAGGGTGCTCCCCAGCCACCACCTCCCCCCAGAGAGGTCCCAGCACCAGTTTCTAGCTGTGGAAATGGGGTAAAAAGGAAGGGCAGCAGCAGTAGAAAATCATCAGACCAGCCCCCAGAGTGGATGCAAGCAGTCCAATTTTCTGAGGCAGAAATTGAACTTATTTTAGAAATGGTGCTGGCAAACTTTGACGCACTGTGTGAGGAGGCGAGCATAAGGATTTTAAGAGCATCAAAAGACTGCATATGGGCATCAATAGCATGAGCAGTCACAAACCTTGGAGTTGATACCCGCAGTATGGAGCAGATAAAGCACTGTTTCAGAGACATAAAGTTGGATGTGAAGCGAAGGAGAGCAGCAACTGTGAGACATGCACAAGCCACCGGCAGAGGGAGCCCATGTAGAGAGCATTTGACAAGGCTAGAGGAGTGCTTCATTGCCATAGCTGGGCCAGAATACTTTGGAGGCCTCAGGGAGCGTTTTGACATAGAGTCTGCAGCTGCAGGTGGGTGTACAGAGGATCACCTTTCAATGCAATGAACACACTCTAAATGTATGCAGATTTCTAACTGGGTTTGTGACTGGGTGGGCTCCTGGTAGGTACTGTAGGTGTCAGCAGCTTACCAGAGGTAGGGTTACCATATGTCCAGTTTTACCCGGACATGTCCTCTTTTTGAGGACATGGCCGGGCAACCAGGTGGGTTTTGCCAGCCTGACCGCAGACAGGTAGGCTGGTAGGCGGGCCTAATGGTGTCCTATCATAGTCTCCCCTCCCCTTACTTACTCTACTGCCCTGGTGGTCTAGTGACCTCTTTGGGGCAGGAAAGTGCCCCCTCTTTCCTGCCCGGAGCGCTGCCCTACATCCTGTTCCCCTTGCAATGCTGAGTCCTGACGTTCCTGGTGCCGATTCAAAATGGCCTCCGAGAGTTGAAATCTCACGAGGCCGCTTCAACTCTCGGTGGCCATTTTGAATCGGCACTGGGACCATCAGCACTCAGCATTGCAAGGGGAACAGGATGCAGGGCAGCACTCTGGGCAATAAATAGGGGGCTCTTTCCTGCCCTGAAGAGGTCACTAGACCACCAGGGCAGTAGAGTAAGGTAAGGGGAGGGGAGGACAACCTTAGGGGGGTGTGACCAGGGGTGGGGGTGGTGAAAGGGGTGGGGTGATATGTGACAGAGGACGGGGTGGGGTGTGAAAGGGGGCGGGGCATGTGACCTCTTTTTGTGGGGGACCAAATATGGTAACCCTAACCAGAGGTGTGGGCACACAGGTATATGACTACAGAGCCTAATATCACACAAATGCTGTAGTGGCCTATGTATGTGACTGCATCATATATCAATATGAGAGCAATGAAGGGAACATATCCATCTGTGTAGTACATGCCATTCTGTTAGCTCTGTGTTGGTCATGTTGGAGATCTGGGAGTGGGCCCTTGGTATTATTGTCTTGTGGATACACCCACCAAAAATGTCAGACTGAGATGTCAATATAATGGTGTTAATTAATGGACCACATCACCTGGAATATTTATTCTGTATTTATCAACCACATGTCTCAACAGCTGCTACTTCCAGAATGACTTGAGACACACACAGATGGGCAGGCACATTTCTGCTGACTTTGATGTGTGTACCTATGGCACAAATGAATGAAGATGTGTGCCTACTGGTTAGGCCTAAACCACAACCGGGTGCCTAGAGATGGCTGAAAGAGTGACAGGACATCTATTACCAAAGTTGCATTACTTGTGTTACTTACCTCAAGGTATAGGGATTGTTGATATACATCAGAGGAGGGTGGGACACAGTGAGAGAAGGCCTGCCCGAGGCGATCTGCCGCTTTCACACAGAAGGCGCTGTGCTGCCCATTTCGAGATTTTTTTTTAAATGCAGGGGGCCAGGTGGCAGACAGAAGAGAACTGAGGGAAGGTAGGTGGAGACTGGGGACTGCAGCGCCAGCGGCCTGGGAGCAGGAGAGGGAGGCAACAGCAGTAGCGATTGGGGGGAGGCGGGGCAATGGCAATCCTTGGGGGGGTTGGGGGCGGCCTTGCCCTGGGCCCGGCTCAGTCTCTCGGCGGCCCTGGCACATGGGAGCAAGCAGGTGAGGCAGGAACAGGAGACTGCACAGCAGTCATCTGTTCAGCTAACGGAGAGCCACATGGAAGAAAAGACCATTTTATGCCTGGAGGCGATCCTAGGGGATGACATTGAATTACAGGCACTCACAGAGGAGAAGCAAGAGCATGAATCCATAGAGGAAATGGAATGATCATTACTTGAGGAGCAGCAGCAGCAACAGCCAAGGTATCAGACGCATCCAAGTGAGAAAAGGCTGGCTGAACTGCAGCAGCTACAACAAGAACATTTTGACCGGATGGAGTCCATTCATGAGCGAATGTTGGAAGAGATTGGAGAGATGCACCGAACATTACGAGAGGGCCTTCAGGAGATTGTAGACACTATAAGGGAGGAGATGCGGGAACGTACACAGAGCACCTGGGAGGATCAGCGCCAGCTGCGAGATACTCTTGCTGAGGGAATGAGCCGAGGATTTGAGCAGCTGGGAAGAATCCTTACTACCTTGACTCAGACAGTACTGCAGCAGCAGCAGCAACATGTACCTGGGACTTTTGCAGCAGGATCATCTCCATCCCCACTGCCACCACGACCAGCTGATGAGGAGATTCAACAGGGATGAGTGTGGACATGTGACTTATCAGATATGATAAGTAAGCCTTAATCAGACTTTGCTCAAACTACTACTACTACTTAACATTTCTAGAGCGCTACTAGGGTTACGCAGCGCTGTACAATTTAACAAAGAGAGACAGTCCCTGCTCAAAGAGCTTACAATCTAATAGACAAGTGAACTGAGTTATAATTTACAGTAACAAGGCAAGCTAATAAATGTGGTGTGTGTATGTGTGTGTCCAAGGCTGCTGGCAGCTGAGGTTACACAAATTGGAAAGGTTGAACATACACATTGAACATAAAGGAAATCCAAGGTATGGGCAAATTAGTGGTTGACACCTGCTGATGTATTATCCTTTCATACTGAACCCATGTGGTACCTTGTCAAACACTCTCTACATAGGCTCCCTCCACTGGTCGCTTGTGCGTGTCTCGCAATTGTAGCTCTCCTCCACATCCGATTTGATGTCTCTGAAACAGTGCTTTATCTGCTCCACACTGCAGGTGTCTACTCCAAGGTTTGTGACTGCTCGTGCTATTGAAACTCATATACAGTCTTTTGATGCTCTTGACATCCTTATGCTGGCCTCCCCAAACAGTGCATCAAAGTTTGCCAGAGCAGATTATTCTGTGCTCCAAACAAAACTGACTGGTCAGACCTTGGTCGCATATATGTGCTCCTACCTATCCTATGGCCCTGCCGTAGGAGATGAGAATTCTTGTGCAAGATTTCCATTTGCTGGAGGCATCTGTGCCACCTCCTGTGAACAAATGTCTGTGTTGAATATGTTATTATGCATGCACTGACAGCTCCTATATTTGGACGGCTTGCTGACTGCATCCATGTCTGCATACCAATGTTTGAGGTAGCTAAGCCTGTTGGATGGGTCCTAGCAGTTTCTTACCTAGAAATGTGGCGAGTACCTGGTAATGCAGATGGTGGTGTATTTCATCCTGCCCCCCAAGCAGCAACTAACATAGCAAACACGGATAACCTCAGCTATGTAGATTGATAAAACGGCTTGTGGACCTTGGAACATGTGACCTGCCTGTGGTTGTTCACGTTGGTGTGATGTGGTGAAATGGCAAGACAGGACATGCTTATTATTTGGTTTTGACCTTAGAGGATGTTGTTTGAATATTTAGGTAAGTGTGGAAAGTGATGCTAGAATACAATGTGGACGCCATTAGAAGTGACTAATATGTGAGGGGAACATGGCAGTGATTTGTCCATTTATTTATTTATTTATTTTATTTATTTATTTATTTGTAGCATTTGTATCCCACATTTTCCCACCAATTTGCAGGCATAATGTGGCTTACATTTGCCGTAATGGCTGTTGTGACATGATCCAAGGGATGATGGCACAATTTGTGCTGTTACTATTCACTTGACCCCCTGACCCATCCTATTCCACAAAGATTGTTTTGCCTCATGTCACAGCCACAGCCATGCCCTCTGCACCGAAGTTCACCTGATGGTCTAGCCAAACATAGTTTACCGCACAGTCTTTCCCACAGTTGGTTGACTCAATCTGATGCCACAATCTCAACAATGAATATCATATGTCCTGCCATGTGGGACACTCCAGGGCATTGCAAGACACATTCACCTACTCCTTTACAGCACCTGGTGCTGGCATGGGTTCACATATGCATATGAGGATATATTTGCAAGGGATGTCAGTGGATAAGTTCCTGGTCAGCAGGTTGATTGCAGCAGAGTGTGAAAAAGCTATTTTGTCAGATTGCACAACCTCATGGAACATAAAGGACAATCACTTGCACAAGCTAGCCATGTGCAAATTTCAGCCTTGTTCTCATCCAATTCTATCTGTCACCTCCAGCCTTCCACCAGCATTCAGTTACAGCCTTCAAATCCAGCCGTCCTTCAGCCTTCAGCTCCAGGGTTCCTCCAGCCTTCCTCCAGTCTTCAGCTCCAAGGTTCTTCTCCAGTCATGCTCCAGTCTTCTGCTGTTGTACTCTGCTCCAGCCATGCTCCAGTGTTCTGCTCCAGTGCTCTGCTGTTTGGATGCCTGTTTGGCATAACTTGATGATCGTTTGCCTTGTATCCCCACTCACTGTGCAGTGCATCTCTTAGTGGGACCTTGCCATCATTGCTAATTCCATGACCCTGATGCAGTGAGGCCTAATCAGAGATCAATTCGTGACAGAGCACATCATTTTAGTCACGCCAATAGTAGACCAAGACCAGGTGGGTACAGCTGGATGACAGAGATGGACAACATGTACCCCATGAATGGATCAAGGCAGGAACCCAGAGCTATACACTGGTAAGCACAATGTTAAACAGTTAATAGGAAAGAGATACGTCATGCTCACCTTAGGGAGAGGCTGTTCCACGATTGGCACCAGACTCAGGGTGGTGGGTGTTCAACAGGAACCTAAAACCTGTAAAAGACACATCAGCATCAATGATGTGTCTAAAATGATTAGGTCCCTCACCCCATGTATAGGTGAATAGACGGACAGTGCACATACTCACAAGCATTATACTCATCGATGACCCGGCACTGTACCTGATCCCCAGCCCGTATGTTCTTCCACGTACCTGCAGGGTGGATCTGGTGGTAGATCCAGATTAATATCAACTGGGACACCGTACCTGAGAGCAATATTGTGAAGCATGCAACAGGCCAGCGCTGTTTCAGCGATGGTCTCTGGGGCATACTGTAAGGCACCGCTTGTTCTATCCAAACACCTAAAGCAACTTTTTAACACGCCAAAAGTTCGCTCGATGATGCAGCGAGTGGCAATATGTGCCTCATTATATTGCTGTTCTGCAGGCGTTGCGGGATTACGCATTGGTGTGAGAAGCCAGGCACAACAGCCATATCCAGCGTCACCTAGAACATGAATGATACATATTATGACCGTCAGATGACAATTAAGGTGCTCCACAACACATAAGTACATACTAGCCACTTCCACTGAGAATGTATTAGAATTGTGATCGTCACACAAGTTCAGAATAGCCTTATGCCTTGGACCCAAACTATCAATCTAAGGAGGCAATCACATTATCAAACAATGTAGATGGACACACTGGGCATATTCATCTTGATCATCCATTCTGTAGCACTTTTCAGATCCTAAATGCACATTAATATCATTTATAGTTGTGGCTCTGAGGCCATGCAAACTACAATGAACCTTCACCCTGAACTGATCATCATTGCAATGGTCCAGACACCTTTGTGAACATTTTGATGCATAAACCCCAGACCAAGGCTGACAGGAATAAAAAGGTAATGTCAAAACCCCAACCTGAACAAATAGTTATTGTAATTTGAGAAACACATATACAAACATAAACAGCCATTTCTGTGCCTCAACTGGTTGTTTCTATGTCACAGTCCAAGCTATTACATTAACTATCCTGTGTGAAAACCACACACACATCATTCGAGTAAGGTATGTGTGATGACATACTAGTACAACACACACATGACCAGTGAAAATCATAGATGAGGGATCTACACAGACCATGTACAGCCACACTTCAATGATGTGTAGGCAGATAGAGAGACTTACTGAGGCCAAATCAGATATAGGCACGCTTAAATGGTGGATAGAGACCTGATATATAGAGGCAATGACCTGACCCCTTGCTATCTAGCAAATCGCTTGTGTCGCACCACAAATAGTGTTACTATATGGCTCCAGAAAAAGGAGGACACATTGATCCAGTCTGGGTTTTGCTTCCATTGAAAGCAATGGAATTAAAACCCAGACTTGCTCAATCTGTCTTCCTTTTTCTGGAGCCATATGGTAACCCTAACCACAAACCATCTCTATTTTAAAGATGTTAGCCCATATCCCCTTGAAACCTGAACCCTTCTTTAAAACTTGTCAACAGACTTCACCATCACTTGGCATGATGTAGACTAGAACGAATGACCTAAACACCACATAACACAAACACAAATTACAATGGGCACAGATGTAAAAAGACACAAGGCACTGGTGACAGTCCAGGATTTCCAAACAAACTACCCAAGTGCATTATGGGATATGCTGCACTGATTTAAATGGGCAAGATCATGCACTACAAGTGCCACACAGATCTGGGATGTACCTCTAAAGCCTGTTCAGTTCCAAACTCTGGAGGCACAAACCAGTAGGTTGCCATCTTTGTACCACTAAACTGCAATATTATCGTTACAGTTAGGGAACATAGACTATGTGAGAGACTGGTTTGCAGAGCACACTGCATGTGTGTTTTATCTCCTATCTGTCCATGTCTCAGAATTGGCGAGCATTTATATGCACACACACATGATTTGAAGGGAACAGGATTACATCTCCAACACATGATATGTGGTCACTTTTGTAAAGGCATTTCTACATATTTTCTTAAAGTTGATAGTTCACAGCCTAGACCTGTGTGAGTCTCCAACCTGGTCCGGGAATCACAGCAGCCTGTTTTGATTTGATGTCCAGCACAATGAAGAGTCTTGAGAGAGAGAGATTTGCATGCAGTATGCAAATGTCTCTCATGACTCCTCATTGTTGACGCAGGGGCGTAGCTATGGGTGGGCCTGGGTGGGCCCAGGCCCACCCAAACTCAGCTAAGGCCCACCCAGTTTCTGTGACTGCAAATCACAGCTGCAATCAGTCACATCACATGCAGACTTGCAAGGCAGCCTCCAGGAGTCGATCCAGCAAACAAGCCACACAGCAACAGCTCTCCCGCAGCGCCTCCTATCTTTACTGGGAGTCCGTCGGCGTTGGGAGTCAGGCATTGGAGCGGGCCGGCGGGGACCTGCTTCGGCGGATGACGTGGCAGCGGTGCCGCGTACCTCAGGATCTGCCATCCCCAGCTCGCGGTCAATTCTGCAGTGCTGCTCATGTGATGATGGTGATGCCTGCCCAGCATAGGCGTAGTTTGACTGTTTCATTTGGGGGGGAGCAAAGGATGGGGCGGAGCATATTAGCATATTCATTTACATATATATATATGCAAATGAATATGCTAATATGGAGGAAGGAAGGGAAAAAGAGCTGGCTTTTTTGGGGAATAACCATCATGAATATGTATGAAGGCAAAATACTGAACTGGAAAGTTAACTCAAGAAGTTAGAGTGGATAGTGTTCATAATGAGCTCCTTTTATTAATGACCATATGTAGTGTGTCATGATTTAGGCTCTACACCCTTTCTGATGTTTTGGTGCCACCTCAGTAAGGCCAACACACAATCTCTCCACTGCAAAACACTATACACAAACTTGTGCAAAAACCCACTCATAACCTTACCAAACCATAACAGCACTAATTCCAAGGACAGGGCGAGCTGCAACCTTATGCGTGGAAAGGCAGCACTGTAATTACACGGTGCTCTAAAACACCAGTACACTACCTAATGAGAAAAAAACAAAACAAAAGGGCTGCAAATACTACACACTAGCAGAATACTGCACCTTGATCACATGAAAAACACACCACCAAATAAATTGAAAATAAAATACTTTTTTCTACCTTTGTTGTCTGGGTATTTTATTTGCATGTTGGTCCCAGTTTCTTCTGTCTGTCTTCTGCTGTCTTTCCAGTGGGTGCGGTCCATTTGTCCTTTCTCCATTTCCTTCTTATCTTCTTCTATTCCCTCACTATACCTGTCTCGGACTCGTTTCCTCTTTCTCTGTTTTCTGTCTCTCTCCTCAGATTTTATCTTCTCATTCTTCAGTCCTCCACCTATATTTTATCCTCCACCTCCCCAGCACCCTCTCTCTCGCCACCGTCATCAATCCTCTCCCCAGCACCCTCTGTTTCCCCTCTCTCCCTCTGCTGCCATCAGTCCCCCTCCCCAGCACCCTCTGTTTCCCCTCTCTCTCTCCACTGCCTTCAATCCCCCTCCCCAGCACCCTCTGTTTCCCCTCTCTCTCTCCACTGCCTTCAATCCCCCTCCCCAGCACCCTCTGTTTCCCCTCTCTCTCTCCGCTGCCATCAATCCCCTGCCAGCACCCTCTGTTTCCCCTCTCTCCCTCCGCTGCCATCAATCCCCCTCCCCAGCACCCTCTGTTTCTCCTCAGGCGCGTCCCGCCTACTCTATTGCAACTTCCAGTTTTCCGCAGAGGTGGGACGCGCCTGAGGAGAGAGAGGCCCCGACGCTGCCAGAAAGCTGACTGACTGAATCGCCGGTGCTGCGCAGGAGGGAGACGGAGAAGGCAGGCTTCAGCAGGCTTCAGGCCAGTGAGTGCCCACACGGACGGGAGAGACGGGCAGACGAGGACTCGGGAGGGAGCAGCATTGTGCTGGCTCTCTGGCCTTGCGTTTGGGGGGGGGCAATGCCCCTTCGCCCCCCCAGTCTACGCCCATGCTGCCCAGTGACCCCGCGGCCGCATCAATCAGTCTCCCTCCATGCCGTCATAGCTAAGCACAGCATTAAGCTCCAGGACTCAACGCGGGCTGGTGAAAACCTGCTGCAAAGGGCAAAATTGGAGAGTTGAGCAGTGCTGGAGAAATCGGGCGCACTGTAGGAATCAGCTTGGTGATCTTGGGCCTCCTCTCCAGGCTGCACTTTGCACCAGGTGACCTTGGGCCTCATCAGGAGTGGTAGACCCCTGCAGGGAAGTTCAAACCCAGGTAAAAGTTGTTTTGTGTAATGCTGGTGGTCTTTTGAGTGGGGGTGGGCTCTGTCTGCATTGCCCAGGTTAAAAAATAAAGTTTTGTATTTCATTCATGGTGGGTTTTTGGGTGGAAATGGTCTCTGCAGTACCCAGGATGTTAAAAAAAAAAGTGTTTAATGCTAGTGTGCTTCTGGGTGGGGGAGGGGCTAGGTCAGGGCTGATGCCAGACAATGGGGTAGGGGATAGGGTAGGGTTGGCACTAGTTACAGGGAGGGGTGGGGTAGGAAAGGTTAGGGCTGATGCTGGGTTATATGGATGGGGGAGAAAGGAAGGGAAGGGTAGTGCTGATGCTGAGCTATAGGGAGGGATGGGGGAGTAGGGAAGGGTAAGGCTGATTTTGGGCTACAGGAATAGATTGAGGGGATAGGAAGGGTAGGGTAGGGCTGATGCCGGGCTATGGGGATGGATGGGGGGGGGGGGGGTAGGGAAGGGTAGGGCTGATGTTAGGCTACAGGGATGAATGGGGGGGTAGGGACAATTTCAAATATTTGGTCCTTTATTCTGTAATTGATCAGGGTTGATCTGTGTTCTGCATGTGACAGAGATTCTGCTGGCATGTGGTTAGTGTCGGGATCTATATCAGTCTGACTTGTCTGGCGCTGTTGTGTATATTTACTGCTTCCTTTTTAAAGATACTGTCATTGGTATTTGTGAGTTCAGAATTGTTGTTGTTAAGGTTTGCAGCATAGGCTCTGAGAAGCTTCTTCGCAGGATTCAGTGTTACTTCACTAAGTATCTGGCAGTGAAGGAATTTTGTGTTCTTATTATTGAGGTGCTCCCAGAATTTGAATATATTTTTCCTATGGAAAGTTGTAAGAGGAAACATTTTGTATGCTACAGATTCCACAATAGGTGGGGAAAAAATCTTGATGTTGACAGTGTGATTTTGCTTATTTCATCAGTGAGAAATCTGGGCTTTGCTTCATGCAGTTTTTGATGTGTTGAAGTGTAGACAAAGGTTAACATTTGTGAAAAATGTAAATTTATTAACGTGTGTAAATGAATTGATATTGAAATGAAAGTAAATTCTGTTAAGAGCAGTTTATATTTCCCTTGCTTCCTTTTTTTTTTTTAATGAAAATAAATTATATCATTTTCATCGCCCTTCTCTGCACCTTTTCTAACTCCACTATATCTTTTTTGAGATACGGTGACCAGAATTGAACACAATATTCAAGGTGTGGTCGCACCATGGAGCGATACAAAGGCATTATAACATCCTCATTTTTGTTTTCTATTCCTTTCCTAATAATACCTAACATTCTATTTGCTTTCTTAGCCGCAGCAGCACACTAAGCAGAAGGTTTCAACGTATCATCAACGACTACACCAGATCCCTTTCTTGGTCCATGACTCCTAACGTGGAACCTTGCATGACGTAGCTATAATTCGGGTTCCTCTTTCCCACATGCATCACTTGCTCACATTAAACGTCATCAGCCATTTAGATGCCCAGTCTCGTAAGGTCCTTCTGTAATTTTTCACAACCCTCCCGCGATTTAACGACTTTGAATAACTTTATGTCATCAGCAAATTTAATTACCTCACTAGTTATTCCCATCTCTAGGTCATTTATAAATATATTAAAAAGCAGCGGCCCCAGCACAGACCCCTGGGGAACCCCACTAACTACCCTTCTTCATTGAGAATACTGACCATTTAACCCTACTCTCTGTTTTCTATCTTTTAACCAGTTTTTAATCCACAATAGAACACTACCTCCTATCCCCTGACTCTGTAATTTCCTCTGGAGTCTTTCATGAGGTACTTTGTCAAACGCCTTCTGAAAATCCAGTTACACAATATCAACCGGCTGACCTTTATCCACGTTTGTTCACCCCTTCAAAAAAATGTAGAAGATTGGTGAGGCAAGATTTCCCTTTACTAAATCCATATTGACTTTGTCTCATTAATCCATGCTTTTGAATATGCTCTGTAATTTTGTTCTTAATAATAGTCTCTACCATTTTGCCCAGCACCGACATCAGACTCACCGGTCTATAATTTCCCGGATCTCCTCTGGAACCTTTTTTAAAAATTGGCGTTACATTGGCCACCCTCCAGTCTTCCGGTACCACACTCGATTTTAAGGATAAATTACATATTTCTAACAATAGCTCTGCAAGCTCATTTTTCAGTTCTATCAGTACTCTGGGATGAATACCATCCGGTCCAGGAGATTTGCTACTCTTCAATTTGTAGAACCGCCCCATTACATCCTCCAGGTTTACAGAGAATTCAGTACGTTTCTCCGACTCGTCAGCTTTGAATACCATTTCCGGCACTGGTATCACTCCCAAATCTTCCTCGGTAAAGACCGAAGCAAATAATTAATTTAATCTCTCCGCTACGGCTTTGTTTTCCCTGATCACCCCTTTTACTCCTCAGTCATCTAGCGGTCCAAATGATTCTTTTGCCGGCTTCCTGCTTTTAATATACCTAAAAATAATTTTACTATGTGTTTTTGCCTCTAATGCAATCTTTTTTTGAAGTCCCTCTTAGCCTTCCTTATCAGCGCTTTGCATTTGACTTGACATTCCTTATGCCGTTTCTTATTATTTTCAGTCGGTTCCTTCTTCCATTTTCTGAAGGATTTTCTTTTAGCTCTAATAGCTTCCTTCACCTCACTTTTTAACCATGCCGGCTGTCGTTTGGTCTTCCGTCCTCCTTTTTTAAAACGCAGAATATATTTGGCCTGGGCTTCCAGGATGGTGTTTTTGAACAGCATCCACGTCTGATGTAAATTTTTCACCCTTGCAGTTGCTCCTCTGTTTTCTTTTCACCATTCTTCTCATTTTATCATAGTCTCCTTTTTTAAAGTTAAACGCTAACGTATTTGATTTCCTATGTATACTTACTTCAAAGCTAATATCAAATCTGATCATATTATGATCACTGTTATCAAGCGTCCCCAGCACCATTACCTCCCGCACCAGATCATGTGCTCCACTAAGGACTAGGTCTAGAATTTTTCCTTCTCTCATCGGCTCCTGTACCAGCAGCTCCATAAAGCTGTCCTTGATTTCATCAAGGAATTTTACCTCCCTGGTGTGTCCCGTTACATTTACCCAGTCAATATCGAGGTAATTGAAATCACCCATTATTATTGTGTTGCTCAGTTTGTTTGCGCCCCTAATTTCCTTTAACATTTCTACATCCGTCTGTTCATCCTGGCCAGGCAGACGGTAGTACACTCCTATCACTATCCTTTTCCCTTTACACATGGAATTTCAATCCACAGTGATTCCAAGACGTGTTTTGTTTCCTGCAGAATTTTCAACCTATTTGACTCAAGGCTCTCGTTAATATACAATGCTACCCCTCCACCAATTCAATCTACCCTATCACTACCATATAATTTGTACCCCGGTATGACAGTGTCCCACTGGTTATCCTCCTTCCACCAGGTCTCAGAGATGCCTATTATATCTAATTTTTCATTTAGTGCAATATATTCTAACTCTCCCATCTTATTTCTTAGGCTCCTGGCATTCACATATAGACATTTCAAAGTATGTTTGTTGTTCCTATTTACATCATGCTTAGTACTTGACATTACTAATTTGCAATCTTTTGTCTGATTTTTATTTAAGGACACTACGGTCTCTTTTGCAACCTTACTATCAGGATACCCTATCTTCCCTGTTTTGGTGATATCTTTGAAAGATACCTTATCCCAAACCATGCGCTTTTGAGCGACTGTTGGCCTTTCCCCCATTTCTAGTTTAAAAGCTGCTCTATCTCCTTTTTAAATGCCGATGCCAACAGCCTGGTCCCACCCTGGTTAAGGTGGAGCCCATCCTTTCAAAATAGGCTCCCCCTTCCCCAGAATGTTGCCCAGTTCCTAACAAATCTAAAACCCTCCTCCCTACACCATCGTCTCATCCACGCATTGAGACTCTGGAGCTCTGCCTCTCTTGGGCCCTGCATGTGGAATGGGTAGCATTTCAGAAAATACTACCCTAGAGGATCTAGATTTGAGCTTTCTACCAAAGAGCCTAAATTTGGCTTCCAGAACCTCTCTCCCACATGTTCCTATGTCATTGGTACCCACATGTACCAAGACAGCTGACTCCTCCCCAGCACTATCTAAAATCCTATCTAAGTGATGCGTGAGGTCCGCCACCTTCACACAAGGCAGGCAAGTCACCAGGCGATCCTCACGTCCACCAGCCACCCAGCTATCTATATGCCTAATGATCAAATCACCAACTACAACAGCTGTCCTAACCTTTCCCTCCCGGGCAGCACTTGGAGACATATCCTCAGTGCGAGAGGATAGTACATCCCCTGGTGGGCAGGTCCTGGCTACAGGAGTACTTCCTACTGCACCAGGGTGATGTCCTCCTTCTGGACTTCACAGTCATCTAAAATAAGACTTTCTCCAGACTCCAGCAACAGCTCTGCAACAAAAAGACTTCTTATCCAGCGAGGATCTCCTTCATCACTCCAACCAGTAGCCTCCATCAAAGTGAGTTGCCATTATTCAGCTTAATTTATAATTGATTTTTCTAATCTTGAAGCACATTTCCCCTTGTGAAAGACTCCTAAAAACTGCCTCTCTTGTAATATTATTACATTACCTGTATTGTAAATAAACATTCTAAAGTTAAATATATGGTTCTCAACACATGTCCTAAAACCTTACAGTGCAGGTTAATGTAATTAAATATATTATTTAATTCCCCCTTTTACATATTCTTATCATATTACATTAAATTTAATTGGTGGAGAATAGATTATATTATATTATTTCACATTTTTTTTTTTGATTTATAGAAGTTTTTATTGCATAATGGTGATACAGAACAATAAGCGAACTTGTTTTTCAAGTCAACGTAACACATATTCCTACAAGTATCAAATTTTTCACTGTGTAAACAGAAAAGAAAGTCCTGCAGCCATTATATTTGGATTGTATTGACACTTCAAAAATTTTTAATTTTTTAAATTAAGTATCCATCCCCCTAACCCAACCTAACCCCCCCTCGTATCCCTATCCCACCCTCCCCCATCCCTCCTCTCTCTTCAATCAAATACCCTCCATCAAGCACATGCACTCAAAAAGGATTTCCAAACTTTTTCCCACTTAGGCAAAGAATGATGCTTAACAGCTGTCAACCTCTCCATATCACAGATATATCTTAATTTCGTAATCCAGGACTGCAGCGAGGGAACCCGCTCCCCCTTCCACTGCTGTGCCAAGTTTATGCGAGCAGCATGCAAGGATCCCCTCACTAGAGCCCATTGACCAGCCGTAAGACCATCCGGCCTCCGACCCAGAATGAATATCGCAGGATGCCACTGCACAGCTCTTCCCGTCCAGGTTTGAAGTCTTGACTGCACACTTTTCCAGTAGGCCTGCGCCTTTGGACAGGTCCACCAAATGTGTCCCATAGTACCCACTCCACCACACTTTCTCCAACAGTCTTTCGAGACATGTGCGTACATGTGGTGTAGTCTCTGCGGAGTGAGATACCATCTGTAGAATACCTTGATAGCACTTTCCTTTACCGCTACCGCCCGGGAGGATTTCAAAATCGTTCTCTCTAGCCTGATCCAGTCCTGCTCCGGCATGGTAAAACTAAGTTCTTGTTCCCACCTCTGTCTGTGCAGTGTATATGGCCTAATGTGTGTCCCGTAGAATTCATACAGGTAAGTGATCATACCCCGCGTGGTCCTCGTCTGTACACACACCTCTTCCAGGGGGTGTGTTTCTCTTTTCATACACTCTACATAATTAGGACCCTGTAAAAAGTGTTGTATTTGTATGTATGCATATCTGTCTTCCGGCCCAAGTCCATAGTCTTCTACCAATCTATCAAATGGTATCATATCCGTTCCTACATGCAATTGCCCACACAAGTCTAGCCCCAATGTAGCCCACCTTCGAAATGTAGTACTCCCCATTCCAGGTCTGAACCTCGGGTTGTCCACTATGGGTGTCAACCCAGACACTGGGGGCTGGCGCTTCCTAAACATGCAATCCCAATAATGGAATGTAGCTTGAACAGATGGTGGAAATTTATCCACCTGCCCTCTGTGGTTACCTGGTAACCACATTAGATGCCCTAATGCTCGAGACCCGGTTAATGTTTGTTCTATATTCACCCATATTTTATGTTCTTCCTTCCGGAACCATTCCACTGCTGCTCTCGACTGGGCTGCACAGTAGTACCCTAATAGATTGGGAACCCCCAGACCCCCATCCCTCTTACTTTTATATAAGAAAGCCCTAGGTAAGCGTGGTCTTTTATTATTCCAGATGAATCGGACTAGACTGTCCTGGAGCCCGGACAAAAATTGTCTCGGTAATCTAAGTGGGAGTACCTGAAACAAATATAACAACCTAGGTAAGACATTCATTTTAAGTGCTGCTATCCGCCCCATCCAAGACAATCCCATTGGCATCCAGCGTTCCAAATCCCGCCTTACTGCTTTCTGGAGAGCCGGATAATTAACTGCAAATACCTCGGACAGGTCATGCGGAATTTGCACCCCCAAATATCTTATTGCTCGCTCCTCCCATTTGAAAGCAAAGGATTTTTTCAACGTCTCTAATAGATCCCTCGGGACTCCCACCGCCAGGCCAACCGACTTACTGGCATTAAGTTTATATCCAGACACTCTTGTATACCTCTCTATTTCTCTCATGACATTTGGAAAGGATATCAACGGTTTGGTCAATGACAAAAGCACATCATCCGCAAATAACGCAATTTTGTGTTCCTGTCCTCCCACCCTGACCCCCCCTATGTCCACATTCTCCCGTATAGCCGCTGCCAGTGGCTCAATCGCCAATGCAAACAAAAGAGGAGACAACGGGCAGCCCTGACGTGTACCTCGCCCCAGCTGAAATGCCTCTGAATGCCCACCATTAACCCTCACACACGCCCGTGGGGCTGTGTAGAGCGCTCGGACCCAAGATCTATAGAGCTGTCCAATCCCCACTCTTTGGAGGACTTTGTCCAGGTAGCCCCAATGTACCCGGTCAAAAGCCTTTTCTGCATCTAGGCCTAACAGCACCATCGGACAAGCTTTCTTTTGTACCTGATACACTAAGTCCAACGTTCTTCGTATATTGTCCCCTGCCTGTCTATTGGCCACAAATCCAACTTGGTCTGGATGGATCAGGCATGGGAGCACCCCGCCCAGTCGGTTCGCTAGCACCTTTGCCAAAATTTTTACGTCTGTATTAAGTATTGATATTGGTCTATATGCCGCACATTCCGTTTTATCTTTGTCCGGTTTTGGTATGATTGCTACCCACGCCTCCATCATGGTCTTAGGGAGCTGGGCACCTGCTCTCACTGAGTTAATAACTAGCGTAAGATATGGGGCCAATATCCCTCCAAATGTTTTAAAGAATTCGTTGGTAAATCCGTCAAGGCCAGGCACCTTCCCTGTTGGCAAGGATTTGATAACCTGGGCCACCTCAGCCACCTGAATCGGGGCTTCCAGAACCCTCTTTTGTTGTTCTGTCAACACTGTCAGATCCTTGTCATTTAAGTAGTCCTCTATGTCCCCTGTCTGTACAGCAGCATCCTCCGCATATAGAGATTCATAATATTTTGCAAATCTTTCCCTAATCTGTGCTGAAGTGTGCAGCATGTTTCCCTTGTCATCCTTCACTCTCAGAATGTGTCTATCTGCTCTCATCTTCCTCAATTTGTGGGCCAAAAGTCTCCCTGGTTTATTTGTGGATTCATAATATACCTGTTTCAAGCGTGACTGCACAAATTTCAGGCTTTCTTCGTGCAGGCCCGCTATCTCCAATCTCACTGCTTGGAGCCTCCGATAGTCAGACACAGAGCCAGTTGCCCTATATCTAACCTCCAAGGCCCCAAGTTTCTCCATGCATTGAGCCAGCCGTTCTTTGTGTATTCTGTTCCTCTGACCCGCCCTCTTTATAAAGTACCCTCTGGCCACCGCCTTAAAGGCGTCCCATACTATATCCAATGTCGGTCCTGAGTCCATGTTAAGCTCAAAGTACTCTTGTAACACCTCTGTACATTTAGCCACAGTGGCCGGGTCCTGCAATAAGCAATTGTTGAGGGTCCATCTTTTATCCCTCGTTTCTTCTCTCAGAGAAGGGAGGACAGCCCACACCGGAGCATGGTCCGAAATAGTAATGTGACCTATATGTGATTCACCTCCCCCCTCCGAGAGAGTCTTATCAACAAATATGTAATCTAATCTAGAGTAGGAAAGGTGCACCTGGGAATAATATGTATAATCCCTCCCCCTAGAGTGTCCAAGTCTCCACACATCGTATAGCCCCATCTCATCTACAAGATTCTTCAGGGATCGAGAAATTTTCATATCATTTGGAGCCGGAGGAGCCGACCGGTCCAACCCAGGTTGCATGGTAGCATTAAAATCTCCAGCCATCAGCAGCTTCCCTCTAACAAAGGCCTGCAGCTCTCTATGGAGCCGCACGAAGAAGCGCTCCTGTCTCTCATTAGGGGCATAAACATTGACCAGCGTATATTCCTCCCGCTCCAAAAGAACATGCAAAAATAAATATCTTCCCTCCCCATCCCTTTTCACATGCAAAATCTGAGCCTGTACATCTCTATGGAGCAGGATTGCCACCCCTCTTTTTTTTGCTCCCTTCACATCTGAGGCAAAATACATATTTGAATATTGTTTAAAAAAAAGGTGCTTCTCATGTGATTTTAGGAAGTGGGTTTCTTGTAGAAATACAACCTGTGGATGCATTAGACGTATTTCCCTCCCCAAGGCATGTCTTTTATACGGAGAATTTAGGCCTTTGACATTGTAAGTAAGCAACTTAAAGTCAGCCATCTACATTTTCCATTTCACATCCTCCTTCTGATGAAGGGTTTAGGTTATCTTTATATTTCCCCCCCTCCCGCCCCTCCCTCTCCCTCCCCCCCCCCCCCATTCTTCTCCCCGAACATAGACTCTAACTCCCCATCCCATCTGCCCTCCGTCTCCTTCCATCCCAATCCCTCCCTCCCTCATCTACCCACCAACCAGTGCTTTTCAGCACTACCTGGGCGCCCAGAGAAAGATAACCCCACCAGCCAAACTTAAGGTGAAAATAGGATTTCCACCAACTTCCACTCAATCCACCCCGCCCCCCTCCCCCCACTGCATTTTCTGTAAAGCCACTTCAATTATGCACCCCATATCTATATTAACCTGGAACATGTTTTTAATTTCCCCTCTTAACTTGCTCCGGTCTGACCAGAAATACGTATATAACAAGGTATTCACCCAAGTCAGTTTATAGTCCTTCATGTCTGATACACTTTCCTCTTTCCTGCTTTTTCCACATGTTTCCATCTCTGCAACCGGCTCTTTGTAGAGGGTGCTATACCCACAGGTGGTGTTTCCATCGGAGCCAATCCCGCCTCGTGTAAAAGTTTCCACGCCGCTTCCATTTTTCTGCAGCGAATACTCTCTCCTTGTAGCTCAAAGCAGAGAGCAAATGGGAAACCCCATCTATATGCAATTTTTTCTTTCATCAGGATTTCGATTACCGGTTTCATGGTTCTTCTCTGATTCAGAGTAAATATGGATAAATCCTGATAAATTGATATAGGCGCCCCGTTGAACTCCAATGTAGATGTTTGACGGGCTTTCTGCCAAATCTGCTCTTTGCTGACATACGAGGTGAATCTGACCACTATGTCTCTTGGCCTGTTGTCTCTGTTTTTTGCCAGAGCTCTGTGGGCTCTATCAATACCCATTCCTTCAGCGTCAAAGCTTTCTCCCATCAGCTGCTCACACAGGGTTTTCACCACTCTATGTACGTCCTCCGTACCTGCACTCTCTGGCACGCCTCGAAATCTTAAATTTTGTCTGCGCCCGCGGTTTTCAAGGTCGTCCATCTGAAACCGCATCTCCTCTGTCTGCTCGTCCATCTTATTTAGCCTCCTCTCCACTTCAACGTTCTTTTCTTCCTGTTCGTCTATTTTTTCCTCCAGCATCTCAACCCTGCCTCCCAGCTCCCTCAGCTCTACACTCAGGGCGTCCACATGTTCCAAAATTTCCTCTTTGGAAGCCCGAATTTCTGCCCGAATTGCTTCAAGGCATTTTGTCAGTTCATCAGGCAGGGCTGGTATCGGAGCAGCATCGCTAGCGTCGCCGCGGGTACAGGGCCCTTCCGACTCGCCCATTTGCGAGCCTCGTGGTTTTGGAGAAGCTGGTTGGGACAGGCCTCGCGTCACCTGTCTCGTAGATAGTCGCTCATTCTCCCGCGGGGGAGCAATATTTTTCTTGCTCATGGCTTTGGGAACTTTTCACCCTCGTGCTAATGCCTTTCCAGCAAATCAAAGTGGTTTACCGCGCGTTTTCTGCAGTTTAATCAGCGGGGGATCGCGGAGCGAGAGGATCAAGCGTCCATTCGGCTACGTGACGTCACTTCCTCTCTATTATTTCACATTTTACCGCAATTCTCCCCTCGCCTCCCATCCCCTCCATGTCCAGCGATTCTCCTCGCCCCTGCCTTCCCCTCAATGTCATGCGATTCTGTCCTCCCCTCCATGTCCAGTGATTGTCCTGTGCCCTGCCCTCCCATCCGTGTCCCACGATTCTCCCCTCCCCTCCGTGTCCCACGATTTTGGCCTCCCCTCCGTGTCCAGCGATTCTCCTCTGCCATGTCCCGCGATTGTCCCCTCACCTCCCATCCCATCGAAATCTAACAATTCACTTCTGCCCTGCCCTCACATCCATATGCAGCAATTGTCCTGTCCTGCCTTCCCATCCCATCCATGTGCAGCAATTCTCCCCTCCCCTCCATGGCCAGTGACTCTGTCCTTCCTGCCGCCCTGCCTGTAAGTCGTCCATCTTACCTCAGGTCGGAGCGGCGGCAGGCAGGCTGGGCTCGCATCGCCTCCAGCATTCCCTTGCCTTCCCTCTCAGTGTCCCATCCTCCTCTGACGTCATTTTGTCTTTATGCGAGGGCGGAAAAGTGAGAGGGAAGGGAACGCTGGAGGCGAGTAGATGTCAACATGTTACAAACCCAGACAGCAAGCCATCCAAAGAACCTGAGGTACAAATTATTGTATAGATTTATTCCCTAACATTTTTATTTTAAAATTCTTTAATTTTACTTATTTAATGTATCTATTTATTTTAGATTTTATTTATTCCCTAGTCTTTTTATTTTAGAATTCTGTATTTTTAATACATTTTTTTAATTTTAATTTTTTAAATTATTCCCTTACTTTAAAATTCTGTATTTTCAAGTACTTATTTCTTTTACTTTAGATTTATTTCATAATTTTTTAATTTTAGTTCTATATTTTTCATTATTTATATTAGCTTTTTATTCCCTAATTTTTTATTTTAAAATTCTATAATTTATTCTTTAAATTTTCATTTTAAAATCTTGTATTTTATTTAATTCATTTTTTATTGTATTTAATTATTCCCCAATTTATTTTACATTCTGTATTTAATTTATTTAAAAGTGCATTTACATATTTGTTTTTTAATATTTTTAATTATTCATTAAATAATTTTTAACTAATTTTAATTTTAAGTTAGGTATTTCTAATTCTTTAATTAAATTTTCTTTAGATTTTCTTTATTCCATAACCTTATTTTAAAATTCTATATTTTTATTTAATTTATTTTTTAATTGTTTATTCCCTAATTGTTTATTTTAAATTTTGTGTTATTAAATTTATTTACATATTTATTTTTTATTAAGTTTGATTTTTTACATTTATACAATAATTTTAAAAATTAATTTTAGGTGACTGGTTCCAAGATGGCGCTTTGACCGGACGCACCTGTGTCAGCTGCTGAGGTGACTCCGTTGTTTTCTGCTGGTTTCGCTGCTTCTGTGGCCTCCTTGATGGGGAAACGGAGGGGGAAAGTTAAGGAGCGTTCCTCGGCTCCTGAGGCGTCCTCGGCGTTACGGCAGACGACTCTCCAGTTTCCGAAGCAGCTACCGGGACCTCGGGGAGCTTCGACCCCCTCTGCCGCTCTCGACGCATCGGCGTCGATTGAGAGCGCCAACGGGGCTTCCTTGAGCCCTGTAGAGCGCATTGCTCCGCCTCAACCCGGAAGGGAATTGCTGGCAGCCCAAGCAGGGACGGAGAATGTAGGCGTTCAGCCCAACCTGCTCGAGGGAAGGTCTGCGGCGATAGAATGTGAACCCCAACCGAAAGAAGCACTTTTTCAATCAGCTTTACAGGTACTTCCCTTAGAAATTGTTTCTAAACTATCTCAAGTTGGTGCTCAAATTCAACCCCTTCCTGGAATTTCTGGCGTGGTTAGACCTGCAATTGTGACATTAGAGTCACTATGTGACATGGTACATAATATTCAAATCTCTATGCAACCTACATTAAAAGAGAATACTGATAATATAAGAATTATTTCTGAAGCTGCGCTACTCCAAGCACAGGTATCTGCGCAGCAAGCCTCGAAATTGGAAAATTTGAATACTAAATTACAAGAGATGGGAACTTTAGAGACTGTTTTGGTTAAGGACAATACTTTTCTTCATAAACGAACAGAATACCTGGAGAATCAGATTCGGAGACTTAACCTTAGGTTCCTAAATTTCCCTAAGTCTCCTTTAATTTCACCTGTTGAAATGGTCAAGAAATATATGGTGGACATTCTTGGAATGGACAAGGATTCGTTGCCCCCCATAACACGGGCCTATTACATCTGGAACCCACAGGGGGGTGATGGAAACCTCCCAGTGGTGGGGGATGGAATGAATTTAACTTCATTCCTCGAGAGTTCACTAGAGATTATTACCCAGAGGTCTACTATGCTTGTTACTTTTGTTTTGGAGCCTGACCGCAATGCAATATTAAGACTTTCCTTAAGACATTTAGAAAACTTGTTTATGGGCTCAAAGGTTCGTGTTTTTCCTGACCTCTCAAGGCCTACTCAAGCTAGACGCAGGGCCTTTTTGGAACTGCGTCCTAGAGCGTTGGCATTGGGAATAAATTTTGTATTACGATTTCCTTGTATATGTAATTTAATGCTTGAGGGCAAACAGTTTCAATTTGTTGACCCTAAACAGTTAAAAGAATTTCTTGATGCTAGAGTAGATATGAATGTTGTGTGCCCTCCATAAAATAGCAGGCTGGGATCAGCAACCCCGAGGTAGCAACTGGTGGGGATTATAATTTTTTTTTTTTTCTCTTATTGCCTTTGTTAGTTATATTACTTGATTCTTGGAACCAATGTTTCTTAACTTGTGGACGAATAGGCCTTAAATGTTATTTCCTTTTTTTTACTTCCTGTTGTTAATGCCTATTGCATATTCATAATTTGTTGTGAAATAATGACTTATATTAATAAATAAAATAATTAAAAAAAAATTAATTTTATCATTTCTAATTATTTTACTTTTTTAGAATTTATTTACAGCCTAATTTTTTATTTTAAAATTCTGTATTTTTAATTATTTATTTACTTTTTTCAATTTTATGTAATTTATTCCCTAATTTTATTTTAAAATTCTGTATTTTCCATTATTTATTTAAATTCTTTTTTTTTTTATTTCATTTATTTATTCCATTTTTTTAGAACCCTGTATTTTTAATTTTTTTTAAACTTTATTGAATTACTTATTCCCTAATTTTTTTTATTTTAAAATTCTGTAGCTTTAATTTAATTTTTTGAAAAATGTTTATTCCTTAATTTTTTCATTTTAAAATTCTGTATTTTTCATTATTTTTATTCATTTTAGATGTATTTATTCCCAAATTTTTTTTTAATTGTCTATTTATTTTCAACACATTTTATTTATTCCCTAATTTATTTTAAAGTTCTGTATTTTTAATTAATTTTTTTAAAGATTTTTATTCACTAATTATTTATTTTAAAATTCTGTATTTCTAATTATTTCTTTTTCAAAATATTTTATTAACTTGTATATTCCCTGATTTTTTTATTTTAAAATTCTGTATTTTTAATTAATTCATTTTTTTTAGATTTTATTTTATTTATTCTCTCTCAGTGTCCCGCCTTCCTCTGACAGTTTCCTGTTTCCGTGAGAGCAGGAAACTGAGAGGGAAGGCTAGAGGCAAGCCTGCTGCTTTTACTAACGGCGCCGCTGGCACTGCGACTTCAGGCAAAAAAAAAAAAGATTTAAACATGGGCGGCAGGAACGGGGAGCCAAGGATAGGCAGGTAGGGCTGGGGTTGGTACTGGAACTCGACGGGGGCTGAAAAGGGGGGCAGGTAGAGGCTGGGGCGAGTTACTAGACATGGATGGGAGGGGAGGGCAGGGGAGAGAAGAAATCGCTGGACATGGTTGGGAGGGGAAGATAGGGGCAAAGGAGAATCGCTGGACATGGAGGGGAGGGCAAGGGAGAGAGGAGAATCGCTGGACATGGTTGGATGGAGGCAAGGGCAGGAGAAATGCTGGACATGGATGGAGGAGAGGGAAGACAGGAAGGAGATGCACACAGATGGAGGGGAAGGGAGAAATGCTAGACATGGATGGAGTGGAGGGCAGGGAAGAGAGGAGAAATGTTGGAGGGAAAGACAGAGGAAGGAGATGCACACGGTTGGTGAGAAAGGGAGAGAAGAGAAATACTGGACATGGATGGAGGGGAGGAAAGACAGAGGAAGTAGATGCACATGGATGGAGTGGAGAGAAATGCTGGACATGGATGAAGGGTAGGGAAAACAAAGGAGATGCACATGGATTTAGGGGACAGGAGAAATTCTGGACATGGATGGAGGGGACAGGAGAGTTAAAATGCTGGACATGGATGGAAGGAGGGAAGAGAGAGAAAGTGAGATGAACATGGATGGAGGGGAGGGGAGAGGAGAAATGCTGGAAGTGGATAGAAAGAGGAAGGAGATGCATACTGACGAGATGAGGGAAAGGGAAAAGAGAAGGAAAAACTGCACATGGATTGATAAAATAGGCAAAAGCTGAATCCACTCTATACCTCCTCCAGTCAAGTCTGCGGAGGACCCAGCTTTTACCTATGGATGTAGGGCAAGAAATGAAGAAGAAAGGAGGAAAGTAAAGAAATAAATGGAAAGGAAGTCCTGGAAACGGAATTAAGGGAACAGATAGAGAGCAGCAGAATCAGAGACTGGGACCAACATGATCAGAAAAAAAAAAGTCACCAGACAACAAAGGTAGAAAAATCATTTTATTTTCATTTTAGTGTTTGGAATATGTCCAATTTGAGAATTTACATCTTCTGTCTTATTTTGCACTGGGTATATTGGAGCTATAACAGCTTACAGAATTTATTTATAATGGAAAAAAAAATCACAAGTTATTTTTTTCTCCTATACTGGTATAGTATGTTCAATGATACTGCTTATATGCGCCACGGCTGGTATAAGGGGTGTGGCTACCTTAGGGGCGGAGCCATAGATGGTGATCCCACCCATGAGTACCAGTACCCTTTTTCCTACAAAAAAATAACTGATAAAAACTAAATATTAGTATAGCCTAGCATATAACTAGTAATCTTAAGGGACTTTAGCTTATATATTCCCACTCAATTAGCAACTTAATTAAAAAATCACTAATAATAAGGGGCAGGCAGCAGTTCAGTAGCAAGATGGGGGCTATCCAGTCTTTTGCACTGAGTATCACGTTTGATTATCTCCCAGTTGGTGAGAAGTTGTATGTGTGTGCTCTGTGCAAACAGCTCTTAGCACTAAGGGAATGGGTCCAATCTCTGGATGCTAGAATAGTAGACTGAGGAGCTGAAGCAGAGAGACAAAAATAAACCACAAGTTTCAAGACGTCCCCTGAGGTTTCCTCTAACTATTGACCCTCAATGATAGTTAGGATAACCAGAACATCAGAAGTTAAACATACTTGGGAGGGACTTTCAACATGTGAAATAAAAACAATTTAAAAACAAATATTTATTTATTTAGATTTGCTCACACCTTTCAGTAGTACTCAAGCTCAAGGAGGTCCCTCATGGGACCAAAAAACAAACGTCGGGTTTACCAATTATGTAGTAGCTGCGTGGCTTATGCTATTCTCTCAGAAAGACGCGTCCAAAAGACAGGAAAAGGGAGAATTTATTACCCACTACAAATGTAGCTGGTATTTTATTTATTTATTGCATTTGTATCCCACATTATCCCACCTCTTTGCAGGCTCAATGTGGCTTACAATACATCATGGGTACTGGAAATAGAGTGAATATACATTAGTTTTACACAGTGGCGTAGCCAGAAGGCAATTTTTGGGTGGGCCAACAAGTTGGATGGGTGGGCACTAGAGTTGCCAACTTTTTGAAAGAGAAAAAAAAACCCAGCCACCTAATACACCCATGCTTTACCCCTACCCCACCCCATGCTGCACCTCTGCCTCACTCCCCATTACTTCAATGAGGGTAGCAGTGCAGGCTTCAGTGGCCAATTAATTGAGAGCTAAAGGAAGTACAAGGAACTGCACTCTTCTTCAGCCCCCATTCAGCCAAGGTCCTCCAACACACATATGGTATTGAAAGCCAAACACTGAACGCCAAACACATTCTGCATCCAGAGCACCTCCTGGCCTTCCATCAATAATGGATGCAGAGCACAGCAAGGACATTTCCCAATAAAACTCACCATACAAAGAAATTCTGGTAATCTCAATAATAGACATGTTGTAAAGTAATTAAAAAAAAATCTACAAACAAAAAGTCACTCAGAATCTAGAGCAAATCTACCATGCCAGCACTAACTTCCAAAACAAGGATCCTCTACCTATGAAAAGTGGCTCTAAAATATTGATACATCTATCAAGAAAACTGAACAAGCCAAATTACTACAGAATGCTACATAGAAACCATGGTGACAGAATACCTCGGGGCCACGCACACAGAACACAAGAGCCAAATACAGAATAAGTGACCACAAACTCTATAAATATAAATTAAACTGAAACCCCAAGAAACCAGACCTTGCATGTAGTACAACACTAGAGAAACAAAAAAGAAAGGCATTTCCTCCTGTGCAAAATTTAAAGGTATTACATGCCAGGGATGATGTTTTTTTTTTTTTTTGGGGGGGGGGGGGGGTGCAAATAGGGCAATTGTGCTTGGCTTTCTGGCCAGAGAGAGCCCCAAGCCTGCCAGAAGCTGAAGAAGGTGCAGCCTGGTAATGGGCTTTGGGGTCCTCTCCTAAATTTCTTCCCTGGGCCCCAGCCATGTCTGACATATGCCAAATCTGACATAATCTAATCACAAAATAGAAATAAAAATAATTTTTGTACCTTTTTGTTGTCTGGTCATTTTATTTTTCATATCATATTGGTCCCTGTCTCTGGTTTCTGCTTCCCTGTGTCTTTCCTGTCCATTTGACATTTCTTCTGTCTCCATGTCCACCATCCATCTCCCATCTCTGTGTCCATATATTTCCTTATCCAGAATCTCCCGTGTTCATATCCCCGCATCCATCATCATTCCTTTGTGCACCCATGTACCCCATGCCCAGCATCTCCCATCTGTGTTCCTATTCTCCCTCTTGTCTGGTATCTCCCCTCTGTGTCCATTATATCTCTATTCCCATACCCCCCCATGTCCATTGTATCTCTATTCCCATATATCCCTCCCCACCCCCATGTCAGGCATTGCCCCTATGTGCCCATATGTCATCCCAATACAGCATCTCATCTGTGTCCCTGTCCCCATGCTCCCATCCAATGCTCATCCCTTCTGTTTCTTTGTACCTCTCTATGTCCCCTTTCTCCCTCCCACACACCTTTCCTCTCTTACCAGCAACTTTCCTTCTCTCTTCCCTCCCCCTTATGCATCTGGTTCATTCTCCACTGTGGGTTCAGCATTTGACCCCCCCCCCCCCCCCATTCCTTTATCTCCTTGATCCAACATCCTTCTCCCTTTCCTCTAACACTAACCCTTCCCCCTCTCATAGGTCCAGTACTTCTCTCCCTTCGTTCTCGCCCCCCTTGCAGGTCCACATCTCTCCCTCTTCCCTCCAGTCCTCCCCTGCATATCCAGCACCTCTCTCCCTTTGCTGCAGCCTCCCTTGCATGCCCAGCACCCCTCCCCCTTCCCGCCTGCCCTCCCCCACAAATCCAGCAGCTCTCTCCCTTCCCTCCCACACTCTCACCCAGCACATCTCTCCCTTCTCTCCCTCCTACATACCCAGCACCTCTCTCCCTTCCCTCCCACCCACATATCCAGCACCTCTATCCCTTCTCTCCCCCTACATATCCAGCAACTCTATCCCTTCCCTCCAGCACCTCCTTACATGCCCAGCACCTCTCTCCCTTCTCTCCAACCTCCCATCCACAAGCATACATGTCCAGGGCCCCTTCCCTCCCCTCCCCTCCCCTCCCCTCCCCTCCAACCCCCATGTCCAGCACCTCTCTCCCCTCCCACAGTTCAGGTACCGCCACCTCCATGTCTTCCTTACCCCCCCCCCCGCCCTTGCCGCGCGGCGCTTGCTCACTCAAAAGTTCCCATATCAAACATTTTCTCCCCACTCCCCCTTCCCACCCTCCCCCTTGCAACATTACAACAATATCCAATCCATCCCTTCCCTTCCCTCCCCTCCAACCCCCATGTCCAGCGCCTCTCTCCCCTCCCACAGTTCCGGCACCGCCAGGGCGCTACCTCCGTGTCTTCCTTACCCACCCGCCATCCTTGCCGCGGAACTTCTCTATGATCGCCGCCCAGCAGGAACTTCAAACAGCGCGTCAGCGCTGTGTCAGAGCCTTCCTCTCTGCCGCGTCCCACCCAGCCTGCATAAACAGGAAGTTGCGTGAGATGCGTCAGAGAGGAAGGCTCTGACACAGCGCTAACGCGCTGTTTGAAGTTCCTGCTGGGCGGCGATCATAGAGAGAGAGCAAGTTCCGCGGCAAGGATGGCGGGTGGGTAAGGAAGACACGTAGGTAGCGGTGCCGGAACTGTGGGAGGGGAGAGAGAGGCGCCGGACATGCGAGGGTGGAGGGAAGGGAGGAAATTGATTTGGGTGTAGCGCTTCTGGGTGGGCCTGAACCAAGACTGGGTGGGCCTAGGCCCACCCAGGCCCACCCGTAGCTACGCCCCTGGTTTTACAGAAGGTTTGTGTTACATGGTGGTGAATTATATAATGGTGTTAAAGCAAAAGACATTGTAAGACAGTACTAGAAGTTCAAAAGATTATACAGTTACACATGTTGATCTTTGTGATATATCTTCTCGAAGAGATAGGTTTTTAATAGTTTGCGGAAATTGGTCAGTTCATAGACCATTTTCAAGTAGCGTGGCAGCACATTCCAGAGCTGCGTGCTCGTAAAGGAAAAGGTAGATGCATGCATTGATTTGTATTTCAAACCCTTACACTTGGGAGGATGAAGAATGAGGGGTGTACGGGAAGATCTTTTTGCATTCCTGGGTGGTAGTTCTATTAGATCTGACATGTAGGCTGGGGCGTTACCATGGATGATTTTATGGACTAAAGTGCAAAGTTTGAACGTGACGCGTTCTTTTAGTGGGAGCCAGTGTAGTTTTTCTCATAAGGGTTTCGCGCTTTCGTATTTTGGTGTGCCGAATATTAGTCTGGCTGCCATATTCTGAGCTGTGTGGAGTTTTTTGAGTATTTGCTCTTAACAGCCAGCGCAGAGTGAGTTACAATAGTCCAGATGACTGAGTACCAGCGATTGTACCAGATTGCGGAATTGTATCTGTAGCAAACATTAGTAATCTCACAGACCTACCATCAGTAACCTTGGTAGTTATAAAAAGGCAGGCTAATTATATAAAGAACAGACATATCACGGGCTCTGAGCTTCGGCAGTTCTGCAGAGTATTATACATAGAAATCATATGAAGGACACAAAGCTGAGAGAAAGGAGAAACAAACAAAAGTAAGAAGGAAAGAAAGAATTAAAGATTCTTAGCTGCAAAGACTAAGTCCCCACCCATAATCATGGGGGGGGGGGGGGGGGGGGGAAGCACACACATCCCCCCCCCCCCCCAGGGAATATGCCCTACCTACCAGAAGAATATATTCCAACATTCCCTAGATGTGCAGTCACTTATATACGCCTTCCGTCACAGAGCACCACCTCATAATACCCAAGGAGGTATCCTGCACATACACAGGGCTCTGCCCATGTGTCTGGTCATTACCTCATGTCTTACCAACCGTTGTTCTTATATGTCCAGCTAAAACTGGTTTGTACTAGTTTTCAGATAAAACCGTTATCAGGCCTCTGGTTACAGTGAACAGGATGTGCTGAAGTCTGCAGTAACAGGCCTCAGAACAAACACAAAGGACAAAGAAACATAGTTGCATGAGAAATGCCATAACAAGAAGAGGCCTACAGGGACATAACAGAGAAATCCCACCTCCACTCTGGCAACCTCTATGTTGCCATGGAGAACGGTCTCCTGAAGGGAGAGCATCACTATGGAGAGGCAGGAAGTGATCCTATAGCCAGGACCTGCCCTGCAGAGGATGTAACATCCTCTCACACTGGAGGAAAGGGTTAACACCAAAGTTGCTAGATGGGTCAGTTTCCCACCCAATTGGGTTGGTTTTTAAGCGAGGATGCGGGAAATTTTCGAAGGCTGCGGGCTGCGGGAAATTGGGCTTCTTTTTCGCTGCAGCTGTGCGGGTTTGGGCGCTTTCTCTGGGGCTTCTATAGGTCCAATTTGGTCCAACAGAAGCTTTTCCGGGGCTTCTATTGGTCCAATAGAAGCTTTTCCGGGGCAGAGTTGACATCATGGGCGGAGTTAATGACATCAGAGGTGATGTCAGGGGCGGGGGGGTCAATGATGTTGGAGGCGGGTTCAATGACGGAGGCGGGGTTTGACTTTGGGCGGGTTTGGGGCAGGGTTAGGGCTGATTTTGGGTGGGGAAAATTTTTCCAATCTGGCAACCCTGGTTAAGACAGCTGTTGTAGTTGGAGATTCAATCATTAGGCATGCAGACAGCTGGGTGGCTCCTGGATGTAATGATTGCTTGGTCACTTGCTTGCCTGCTGCGAAGGAAGCGTACCTCATGTGGCACCTAGACAAGATTTTAGACATTGTTGGGGAGGGGCCTGTTGTCTTTTTACATTTGGGGACCAATGACATAGAAAAATGTGGGATGGAGATTCTGGAAGCCAAATTTAAGTTCTTAAGTGTAGCTGCTGAGTCTCAGAGGGCCCTGAAAGCTTTACTATTACCCGTGGCCAAATACCTCAAGCTCATAGTTCACCCCCTGAGCTCAGAGACAATTAAATTAACATCATCTCCAAAATTCTAAACTATGGAGCAGAATGGAAAATAATAGGATTTTGAGACCCAGTAACCAGACAGATGGTAAACATATTACTTTTTATTTAAAACCAAAATTGGGGTATAGCAAATGTGTTCAAGTTAAAGTTGAATGAGGATGGTGGGAATGAGGACCGAGTGATTGAGTGGGGATACAGGGATTGGGTGGCAATGAGGGCAAGGCTACTAGGTAAAGGAACATGTAGGGGTGTTTGAGATGAACTAGGATATTTGAGAGGTATAGAATGGAATGGAGAGATGGTGTAAAACTCTGAACATAGAGGGGCTAGAAAAGAGGTGAAATACATAGGTCTGTGAAAGGATGAGAGAAGATGGAAATGGAGGACTTGGTAAAAAGGAGTACAGGATGCCAAATAGAGGGTAAGAGATAGAACAAAGAGCTAGAGACCAGGGAAAGGATAAGTGACAGGGCAGAAGCTGGAGCTGAGTACAGAAGGTTACAAATGGGAAATTAGGGATCACATGAAAAATAAAGGGAACAGAAAACTAGAGAAAGAGAGCAAGTCAGAGGACAAAATGGGTTGACTGGGGAGGAGTGAGTGGGAGGTAGGTGAAACAAGGGGAGACTAAGGACTAGAGTGGGGGAAGGAGAAGTGAAATCAAGCTATGAGTGAATAGCGAGGCAGAAAAGAAATTGAGAAAAAAGAAGAAAGGGAAAGATTGATGTCAGCCACAGATATAGGGAAGGAAGTAGAGGGCAAAGAAGAAATGGTAAACAGACTTTAGAAAAGAATTTAGAAGACCAACAAAAGGAAAGAGGAAAGAAAGATCGCGACCATCCAACTTTATGGTTTACTAGTAAAAAAGACCCATTTCTCAAACAAATGAAACGAGCGCTAGCAAGGTTATCATGTAATGGCGATTATGTTTTTAAGGGAACCATTAGGAGAGAGTGAGAGAGACAGAGAGAGAGAGAGAGTGACAGAGAGTGGGCGAGAGAGAGACAGAGAGACAGAAAGAGACAGAGAGAGAGAGAAAGTTCGCAGTAAAGGTTTGAAGCCTCATACAGTAGCTGAGAGCAGGCACAGACCATGCTGACACCATCAAAGCTTTGCTCTCAGTTTCTCTATTATCAGAACAGCTCTGTTAAACCTATTATCTTCCCCTCCCCTTTGCTTTTTCAACTTCAGAAACCGAAACCTACTTCCCCCTCCCCTTTAACCCTGGAGGCTGGCTGATGTCATCAGATGTTAAAGATGTTACGAACCCAGGCAGCCAGACGGAGGTGCAAATTATAGATTTTATAGGATTAGTGCTTGATATACCTCCACACCTAACTGGTAGTTCACAGCGGTTTACAAAACAAAAACAATACATATATCAAAAGTCAGGAAAGGGAACTACAAAATGTATACAGGAAAGATGAAACAATCATTCGAAAAGAAAAGGGGGAGGGGCAGGAGGGATGTGGGAAATAATAAACTGGGAGGCAGAGTGAAACAGCCAAACAAACTTTAAACAGGAGGAAAAGCCCTTCTAAAAAGCCAGAAAGTGCAATGCCTAGTACTGTCCAGTTGTGCATTTCTAGGATTGGGGAGAACTAGCCGAAAGTCGTTTAAGAGAGCAAAGCAGACAAGAAAGAGAATAAGGCATATCGAGGTAAGAGAGATAAGAAGGGACAACCTCTGCGCCTTAAAAGTCAGAGTGAGAGAAGAGATGTTAGGGGGAGTAAGGGATATGGTAGATAGACATATGTAAAACTTTATCCAGTTTAGATTGATGATTATCTGATTTGTTTTGCATGGTGTAAGTTGTTCTGGATTAAAATAAACAGATATTAAAAAAAAAAAAGCCAGAGTGAGGAGTTTGTGAATAATATGTTGTTCCACAAGACGCCAGTGATATTTCTGCAGCAAGGGGGAAACATGATCGAACCTCTGGAATCCGTTGCCAGAGAATGTGGTAGGGGCGGTTAGCTTTTCTCCCTCCACTCCCATGCCCAACAAGTTTACCTCTCTCCAACTCCCCCCCCCCCCCATGCAGCATCAAGAGCACCTCCGTAGCACTTAAAATTCAAATGGTCGCCGGCAGCGTATAAGAATCGCTGCACTGCTGCTGACTGACCGACCCGGAAGCCTTCCCTCTGCCGTGGCTTTCCTCCCAGGAAATTGCATCATAGTTGTGGGGGGAGGGAAGATGCAGCAGAGGGAAGACTTCCGGGTCAGCCGGCAGCAGCGATTCTTAATGCTACTGGTGACCCTTTAAATGAGTGCAGTTGAAGAGGGAAGGCTTCTGGGTAAGCTGGCAGCAATTCTTATATGATGCCGGCAACCCTTTTGAATGGGAGCAGCTGCAGAGGGACGCGGAAGCCTAGTTTGCTTCGGCATTGGCAAGGGTGCACCACTGCTGGGTGGGCCTTAGCGCAAACTGAGTGGATCCAGTGGACCCCCCTCCCAATGCTACCACCTGCAACCGAGAAACCGCCAGTGGTTCGGTGGACTCCCCATTTTTGTTAGCTGTCCACTCCCCCCCCCCCCCCCCCCCCACACACACACACACACACACTCTGTGCCCTAAACATTTCACTTTTGCCATTCCCATCTGACATTTGCTGGGCTTGATGGTCAAGCAGGTCTCCCTGATCCGGTCTAACACCCCATTTAAATGAATCAGGTGGTCATACCAAATCTGACTGTACATAGCAATGTCATCAAGATAATCCCTAGCATGCTCCTGGAGTCCATCTAACAAGCGATTGACCAAGCATTGGAATGTACCAGGGCATAACAGATGGACTACTTGAAGACCCACCGGTTGGAGGTTACAAAGGGCCACCTATGATGATAAAAATTCAGCCTCCTCCCCCCCCAACCATAGGCCATCCAGGATGGTTACTTGTAAATGTGGCTATGCTCTGCAAAAGCCAGTCAAAAGCCCATTCCCAGCTTTGAAAGGGGAGCCTGTTGGGGCTTCTGGGCGCAGGGCTGGCAATGCCTGGGACGCCTGGGTGGAGCAAGAAAGAGGCGGAAACCTACACCTTTGAGAGTAATAGGTCCGCTGCCTAGGCACACTCAAAAATCTGGTGAAAGATGTAGCAGATGAAGGGTGCCAAGATAAAGTGTGGATGGTGTCGGTATGCTTCTTGATACGATCAGCAAGCTCATCCACATTATCCCCAAACAGATTGTCCTCTTGGCATGACATGTCCACCAACCTCACCTGACTAAAAGGATTAGGACACTAAATATAGGCATGGACGATATTCAAAAATACCATCTTGGAAGACCAGACCAGATGCATTCCACGTATTTGCAAAGGTGGAAAGAAGAGAAAAAGGACAGCCAGCATGGTTAAAAGTAAAAGAGGCTATTACAGCCAAATGAATGTCCTTCAAAGAATGGAAAATGGCCCAAATGAAAAAAATAATAAGCATCATAAGCACTAGAAAGCCATATGCAAAGCATTAATAAAGAAGGCTAAAAGAGAATATGAAGAGAAACTTGCCACAGAGGATAAAACTCTCAGTAACAACTTTTTCAGGTACATCAGAAGAAGAAAGCCTGTGAGGGAATCCGTGGGATCATTACATCATGAAGGATCAAAGGGGGCACTCAGGGAGGATAAGGCCATAGTGGAAAAACTGAATGAATTCTTTGTTTTTGGTCTGTACGAAGAAGATGTAAGAATTGCCTATACTGGAAATGGTTTTCAAGGGTAATGATGTGGAGGAACTAAAAGAAACCTCAGTGAATCTGGAAGATGTATTGAACTCACCTGGACTAGATGGCATACATTCAAGGGTACTCAACTCAAGCATGAAATTGTTGATCTGCTATTAGTAATATGTAACCTGTCATTAAAATCGTCCCTAGTACCTGAAGATTGGAGGGTGGCCAATGTGACGCCGATTTTTAAAAAGCGTTCCAGGGATGATCCGGGAAATTACAGACCAGTAAGCCTGACGTCAGTGCCAGGCAAAATAGTGGAAACTATTATAAAGAATAAAATTATTGAACACATAGACACACATAGACAAACATGGTTCAATGGGACAGAGCCAGCGTGTGTTCAGCCAAGGGAAGTCTTGCCTCAGCAATTTGCTTCATTTCTTTAAAGGCGTGAAACATGTGGATAAGGGTGAGCTGGTTGATGTAGTGTATCTAGATTTTCAGAAAGCATTTAATAAAGTTCCTCATGAAAGACTCCTGAGAAAATTAAAGAGTCATGGGATAGGAGGCAAGGTTCTTGTGTGGATTAGGAATTATTGGACAGAAAACAGAGAGTAGGGTTCAATTCAATTCATTAAATGGTCATTTCTCTCAATGGAGTGCCGCAGGGATCAGTACTGGGACAGAGCTATTTAACATATTTATAAATGATATGGAAATTGGAACGACGAGTGAGGTGATAAAATTTGCAGATGACACAAAACTATTCAAGGTTGTTAAAACACATGCAGACTGTGAAATATTGCAGGAAGACCTTAGGAAATTGAAAGACTGGGCACCCAAATGGCAGATGAAATTTAATGTGGACAAATACAAGGTAATGCACATTGGAAACAATAATCTGAATCATAGTTACCTGATGCTAGGGTCCACCTTGGGGGTCAGCACTCAAGAAAAAGATCTAGGTGTCATTGTAGATAACATGTTGAAATCGTCTGTTCAGTGTGCGGACACAGCCAAAAAAACAAACAGGATGCTAGGAATTATCAGGAAAGAGATGGTGAATAAAAAATAAAATACTATAATGCCTCTTATCACTCCATGGTGCGACCACACCTTGAGTACTGCATTCAGTTCTGATCACCGTACCTCAAAAAAGATATAGCAGAATTAGAAAAGGTTCAAAGAAGAACGATCAAAATAATAAAGGGGGTGGATCTCCTCTCGTATGAGGAAAGGCTAAAAAGGTTAGGCCTAAGTGGTGCAGAACGAGTAGAAGTAAATCGATTTTTTTACTCATTCCAAAAGTACAAAGACTAGGGGACACTCAAGGAAGTAACATGGAAATACTTTTAAAACAAATAGGAGGAAATATTTTTTCACTCAACAAATAGTTAAGCTCTTGCACTCTTTGCGGGAGGAAGTGGTAACAGCGGTTAGCGTTTCTGGGTTGAAAAGGTTTGGACAAATTCCTGGAGGATAAGTCCATAGTCTATTGAGACAGACATGGGGAAGCAACTGCTTGCCCTGGAATTTGTAGCATGGAATGTTACCATGATTTGGGTTTCTGCCAGGTACTTGTGACCTGGCTTGGCCACTTTTGGAAACAGGATACGGGGCTAGATGGACCATTGGTCTGACCCAGTATGGCTACTCTTATGTTCTTATGAACCATTGGTTCTAAGTCAGAAATACACAGCCATGAGAGTCTGCGCATTCCCACACCCATGCCGGAGAGTCTCTACGCAACATCAAAGGTATTGTACATGCCCCTGGCCAGATATGTCCTATACTCCATCTGCTTCTTCGGCCTGCTCTTGAGGAAGAGAATCTGCAAGTCTGATTGTACTGTTTACCAAAGACTCCAAGTAGAGGCTTGTGTAGAGCTGGTAGGACTGGATGTAGCATTGAGGCCTGAAAAATATTTCTCCCAAATGAGTCTAAGGTCCTAGCCTCTCTACCAGGGGGTGCTGAGGCTTGAGACCTAGCTTGTCTGAGCACAGATTCAATCATAAAATGGTGCGGAAGCTGTGCCTTTTTGATACAGTATTGTGTATCCACCTTCTTGGGTGCGACCTGCACTGAGGGGAGAATCCCGGTTCTTCATCAGGATGGGGTGCAATGGCAGTGACCCCCTTCATTAGGAAGTGACTTGTAATCCAAAACAGTCATTATCTCAACTCTGGGCTCTCCCTCTGTCTCCAAATTAAATGGGACGGTGGCCTCCATCTCCCTCACAAAACCCATGAAAAAGTCCCCCTCAGGAGGAGATTTTCATCTCTTTTGAGGAGAAGAGGGATCACAGAAAAGACCTATGATTCCTCCTCCAAGAAATATCGTTGATTCTTCCTCTGAATCCCAGGAGTGGTCCCAAACAGACTCATCAAATTCATAGTCAACTGCTGGAGTCTATGCCCAACTCAGCCTGGTGGAGCCATGATCATGCCCTAAAGGGCCCCGAGGCTCAGTCCTGCCTTCCAACCCTGGGGAAGCTGACTCCCCTGATATCAAGGTCAACACCTGCCGCGAGGTGCTGGCATCAAGGATCTCCGCCCAAGCATTAGCAGGTCCTCAGAGAGAGGCTGGGGCTGATCCTCCTGTGGCGCAAGCACCCTCAATGCTGGAGTGGTCTGCATCTGCAGTAATTGCACCTGCTCCTCTCTAAGCATAGCCCGGAGCTGCTCATTGAAGGCAGGCATCGGCAAAGGTTTGGGCACCGGTAGGGTGGAAGTCAAAGCAGTTGTCAGTGTCGAACCGAAAGTTGGGACCTGACTGCATGGAAACTGGCACACCAACACCTCTTCTATAGAAAGGGAGTGCTTCTCTTGGTGCCGGCGCTTCTTAGGTACTGGTGCATACGATGTCCTGACGCTCCCAGCACCGTGCATCGAGGAAGACTGATGCTTGTGTGGTTTAAAGAATTCCTGACAACAAGATCATACCAAGTAACAACCAAAACGGCGACATCAGTCCCATGGATACCTGAATGCGGAGTCCCCCAAGGATCCCCCTTCTCACCAACACTCTTTAACCTAATGATGATAACCCTAGCCAAGCTATTAGACAATCAGAATCTCCACCCATACATATATGCAGACAATGTCACGATTTACATTCCATTCAAACAGGACCTAAAGGAAATCACCAATGAAATCAACCAAAGTTTCCAAATCCTGAACTCTTGGGCGGATGCATTTCAGCTAAAGCTCAACGCAGAAAAAACACGCCTTATATTCACCTCACCTCACAACACAACACAATTAAATTCACCACCATAACCACCCCAAACCTCTCCCTCCCCGTTTCAAACAATCTAAAAATTCTGGGAGTGACCATTGATCGAAATCTGACACTTGAAAATCACATAAAGAACACAACTAAGAAAATGTTCCACTCCATGAGGAAACTCAAAAGAATAAAATCTTTCTTCCCAAGAGCCATTTTTCAAAACCTGGTACAATCACTGATATTAAGTCACTTGGACTATTGCAATGCACTCTACACTGGCTGTAAAGAACAGACAATCAAGAAACTTCAAATAGCACAGAATACTGAGGCCAGACTCATATTTGTAAAAACAAAATACGAAAGTGCAAAACCCTTAAGAAAGAAACTACACTGGCTCCCACTTAAAGAGCGTATCACGTTCAAGATCTGCACGACGGTTCATAAAATCATTTACGGAGACGCCGCGACTTACATGCTAGACCTCGTGGACCTACCACCAAGAAATGCTAAAAGATCCTCCCGCACCTTTCTTAACCTACACTTCCCCAGCTGTAAAGGAGTAAAATACAAACTAACACACGCAACCAGCTTTTCCTACAAAAGTACGCAGTTGTGGAATTCACTCACAAAGCACTTGAAAGCGATTAACAAACTGACCAACTTCCGCAAATCCCTGAAAACCTACCTATTTAACAAGGCCTACCAGAAGAACCCATAACTATCTACGAAACAACACCTATCTACCTTCACTCAGAATGTATCTTTCTATAACTGCTTGACCAAATCTTCTTGTTTTCCTTGACTTCTGTATAACACCAACTGTACTCTCTGCCCTGGTATGGTGATGCCATAACAGGTCTCTGTAAGCCATATTGAGCCTGCAAATAGATGGGAAATGTGGGATACAAGTGCAATAAATAATAATAATTTGGATTTCACCGAGGCACTGTATCACAGTCCTTCGGTGCCAATGAGGATGTTGCTGAACCAGAGTGTGCCCTCAGTATCGGGTACCATGCTGACTGATCCCAGGGCCTACCATCAGCTCCTGATGTTGACAGGTGGAGACCTTCTCAATGGATGTTGAAGTCTGTGCAGCCATCGAGGTTGATGCTTCTAGTGCCGTTCTCGATACACCGGACTTTGAAGAGCCAAAAAATCTTGCCTGCTGCGCTGTGTTCTCAGCTGCATTTTCAAACAGAAAGAGCAAGAATTAGGGTCATCACCAGGCCCGATGCACCATGGGTGCGGGTCTGTCATGGAAATCACTCTACTACACTGGGAACACCTTTTGAAGCCACTGGGCACCTTCTGAGATATCGAAAAAAAGAATCGAGGCCACATTAAACTCCTCAATTTTGGCACTGAAAAAGTGGGGCAGCAGCCAAATTGAGTTTGGGGTTCCGATCAAACACAAAAAAACAAAGAAAACCTAAAAATGCCGCAAAATAAGAGAAATAAAAGGATTAAATTAAAAACTGAGAAAAATAAAGAAATAATGCGGGAAGGCACTTGAAAAATCCAAGTTGCGCCACATAGAGAAGATGGGTCCTCTCAGTTCACGGAAAAACTAACACTGAGGTGATGGTGCTTCTGCATCGGGTAAGAAAGGACCTGCACATGCCCAGTGCAGTCCTGCTAGAAAAGTTCTACACGTAGCTAGTTAGCATCCACACCAAGCACCATCAGATGATGTCTCTGCCTGGTGAGAATACAAAGGCTTGCTTGTCCTCAGGGAATCTGGGTTATCCTTCCAAATGTGCATCAATTTTCACTTGTCCACATTAAATTTCATCTGCCATTTGGATGTCCAGTGTTCCAGCCTACAAAGGTTCTACTTCAGTTTCATGCAGTCTGTATGTAATTTAACAAAGTTGAACAGTTTCATGTCATCTGCAAAATTTGATCACCTCATTGTTCCTATATGTTAAAAAGCACTGGTCCCAGGACAGATTATTGTGACACTCCACTGTTCACCTTCCTCCATTGAAAGAACTGGCCATTTAACCCTACTTTCTTTTCTATCTTTTAACCAGTTCCCAATTCACAACAGAACATTGCTTCCTATCCAAAGGCTTTTAGTTTTCTCAGGAGTTTCTCATGAGGGACTTTGCTAAAAGCTTTCTGAAAATCTAGATACACTGCATCAACCAGCCCACCTTTATCCATGTTTATTGACGCCTTCAAAAAATGTAACAAATTAGTGAGGCAAGACTTCCCTTGGCTGAATCCATGTTGATTCTCTCCCATTAAACCATGCTTGTTTATGTGTTCAGTAATTTTGTTCTTTATATCAATTTGCCCAGCCTGATTTTGGGCTTACCAATCTGTAGTTTTCCAACCACCTCTGGAACTCTTAAAAAATTAGCATTGTATTGGCCACCTTCCAATCTTCACGCACTGTGGACAATTTTAATGACAGGTTACAGATTAGCAATAGTAGATCTACAATTCCATTTTTGAATTCTTTCAGTACTCTGGGTTCAAATATGCACAAGTCAATGAGACATTGCTAGGTTTCTTACACCACTCTTCTTTTGAAAGTTGAACCATAAGGAGACAATCATAAAAGATGTCTGAGACAAGTCGCATGAACTCAAGAAAATAACCTTTCTGAAACACATCAGTAAGCATCCACTCCTACAGGAAGAGGCGGTCTGCCTCCACCTGTTTCTTCACAGAGTGGACTTGCTGACCTTCTTTGGGGACCTTTGGGACAGCAGATATAGAGAAGGGGACATCCTCAACCTCTTTGAGCCCAAAAAGGATAACTCTTCCACGTGCCTACAGAGGAATGAGAACTGTTTTTCAACTACTGGGAACAAACCAACCTTGGGCTCCAAACCTACCATCCAACACCACAGATGAACGGGACTTAACTTCAGAGATACACTGTAGCCTAGCCCCACCCAAATCATCTCCTGAAAAAGAGGATTGTTCAAATGAGCCTTGGAGGCAGAATCTGGTAATTTCTCAACCAAAGCCAGCACACCAAGCTATCACCACTGAGGCTGTCAATCTGGAGCAAATGCAAATAAATCATACACTTCAGTGAAAAATGATGCCCCTGATTCGAGAAAGGCAATCTCTGGCAAGACTGGGAGTTGCTGAACACAGTGGACCACTGACTGATCTTCATAGCCTCCACAGACAGCCAGCTGAACCACAAGGGATATGAAACTGAAGGAACAGCTCCATCTTCCTGTCATAAGAATCCTTAAGCACAGAACCTCTTTCCATTAGAATCATTTTATTTTTAGTCAAACTGTTACCCAAACATTCACTTTAAGAACACCCCCAATATATGATTTGGATCCACCTATGGAGCAGAAAAGCTTTTGCCAGCTTTTTCAGCATCTCCAAAATAGGATCAACATCAGAAGTCTACTCCTGTGAAGATGTGGAGATATGAAAAGCAAAAACTACCTGATCAATAAGAAGTTGTGACGCCTCCTGATAAAACAAAATGGCCTCATGGGGAGTTGTCCCCTTCTTCTGGGCAGTTCACCCAGAATTCCTCACAGAAAGACCATCACCATCTGGACCCCCTTCTGACAAAGGGATAACTAGTGTTGAATGGCTCCCAAGAATCCTAACCAGGGAATCTGGGCCTTTTCCCATGCTTTGAAGGAGCTTTCAAAGGATCCTAGGCCCTATAAGAATCTGAGGCCCCTTAGAGGGCCCTCACCAAAGTAGGGGCCTGGATACCAGATCATGAGAATATCATGGTGGCAAGAGAGGATTAGATAAGTGCAGTAATGCAATATCTTAATTTTAATTAATAGTGTGATAAAAAAAATAGTGAATTGATAAAAATAGTATGAAGGTTTTTATGCTGATCATGAAGAGTTTCTCAGCTCCAAGAGTGTTTATGCCTGGAGCTCCTTGAGGCTTTTCCTCCTACCTTTGTTATGATTTCAAGTGAGCTATTTATATGATTTGAGGATAGTATTTGGTTATTTCATGTTGATATTTTCTTCCTCAACCCATTTATTTTGTATTGTAAATATCTTTATTGTCATTGAAGCCCACATTAACAAAATAGCCAATACAAAATGCAAAGAATAGAAAAGACACCAATCAAAGACTTCACCCCATGTAACCCTAGTCATTTATTTTATGTAATTGCTTGCCAAGTCATTTTAACATTTGCTCTTGATGTATTATCTATATTTGTTTCAATTAGTTGAATTAATTTTTTGTATTTGTTATGCACCACTTATCATTCTATATTTAAATCTGCTTATTATGAAACCAAGCAAAATACAACACATCATAGAAACATGCACAGATTCAAGCTTGCACTGTTTGCAATATTCGTAGAACAATCCTTTGTCTAACCAAAAACAGCCGTTTCTTGTTCTTTTGTTTTCTCCCCCCCCCCCCCCATTCTTCCCTAACCTTCCCACCCACCCACCCATCTGGGACTACAACGCAAGACTTTTCTGCCCTCCTCTACCAACATTATATATTTAACAGATGGCCCCTCACTGCTGGCATTAACGTTTGCCATCTCTGTTTAAATTGCTGTCCTCTTTTATTGTCCAGCTGTACTATGTCAAATCTCTCCATTCGCATTAAGGTTATCATCTGAGTCCTCCACTGTTGTAGAGTCGGAGCTTTTGATGCCATCCATTCCAACAGGATCACCTTCTTAGCTGCAATGACCGCCCTGTTTGTAAATTCTTTAAATCCTTTAGGCTGTGGAGCCACAATTTTAATATGTCCAAACAGTAACGTGCAGTCCAGGATCCAGTGAGTGCCCCACATCTGCAACATTTTTGATAAAAGTTGCTTCCAAAATTGTACAATGTGTGGGCAAGTCCAGAACATATGCCCCAGTGTGGCACCCACATAATTGCATCCGGGGCATTCTCCTGCCGGAGACAAGCCCATGTGGAAGGCCCGCCTAGGGGACTTATCATTCTAAATAGTTGCTGGTCCTACTTCTAATGGGGGAGGGTCATAATCTTCTTAAAACCTTGGAGTTGTCTGGATCCAATATTTTATCCAGCTTTTTTACCTACTGGAGGAGTCTCCCATATTTTTTCTGTTAAAACTCTCAGGATTTGAAGGACTGAAATTGCTACACTATCCTTAGTAAATTAAGATATTTTATGAATCTTAGCAAGTTCTTGACTCTCTTTTGTTGAAAGGCAGAAGTGCTTGCAACATCAGTGAAAACTGGGACGAACGGGTCTTCCAGAGGGGGAGAGGGTGCCTAGCCAGAAGCGAGGGTAGCTTCTGATATTGAGTCTAACTCCACAGTCACAGTTGATCTACCTTGTGACTCAGACTCAAGTGAAGGAAGATATATGGCATGCAGGGCAGAATGATGCATGCTTCATATGAGGAACACCCTTCATGAGCAGGCCTGTGAGGAATTGGAACTCTTTCAGAAGCTGAGCGATTTCAAAGAGAAACTTCCAGCATTATGGTAGATCTAGTCTAAATCACTGATATAAGTTCTAATCTGAACTTCACTTTTACCAATGTGATCAATATGTAAGGGGAAGGTCAGACCAATAGTCCATCAAGTCCAGCCTCTTAGTCAACCAGGTCTCAAGAAGCTGGAGGATCCCAAAGAATATCACCACAGTCCTCCTTAGTGATACCCAGGTATATGTAGTGGCTCTTCCAAGTGCCCTTTCCTTCAGGAACTTAACTAAACCCTACACAGAAACTGCCTGAAGCAGAACCAGATGTTTAGGAAGGTTATAATCTTTTGCATACGCCACTCCTTTTAAAGGTTCTGGACCAGCGGGAAGAGATCATATATCTTCCTGTGCTACAAAGAGGACAATATTAAGTTGGGAGTTTGGGAAGCATTATCAATGCATTTGTCATCTACATCAGTGCTGATGGTATTGAAGAAATCTTTGCATACTTGGGTCTTAGGAGAGTAAACCTCCACGAGATCAGCAGCATTTGCGTGGGACTGGATTGATATCATAGCTTGATACTTGGCTCTAGCAGCTCTCGCTTTGGAATTGCAGCCTGGATCCTTAACCAGGAAAGAATTCAGTTTTGCCCTGATATTATTTATAAAAACCTCTATCAGTATACACAGAACTGTGCAATCACAGAACAGAATAAGCACTGAGGGTACACAGCACTGTACAGATGCAGAACAGTGATTATTGTTTGTAAAGCAGAACCAGCATTGTGCAAGGAAGTGTGATTTCATATAAAGAACTGTCACTGTACACAGCACAATTAATCCTGATAAATATTGTGAATTCTTAGCTCAATTAAGAAAACCTTTGAATCTCAGTACATGTGCATGCCAACGAACACGTATGGTTTAAGTGATAATTAATAGACTCTAGCCAGGGTTTCCTTCCTGTACTGACAGTTCCAGCTGGTAAAATGAATACTAGGCCCAACTGAAAGCACGCTATCAGGGCATACCATCTATAAGGACTGAGAACTACACATTTGCATTCTAACTAGAGGTAAAAGTGGCCTAGTGGCTAGGGTGGTGGACGTTGGTCCTGGGGAACTGAGGAACTGAGTTTGATTCCCACTTCAGGCACAGGCAGCTCCTTGTGACTCTGGGCAAGTTACTTAACCCTCCATTGCCCCATGTAAGCAGCATTGAGCCTTGCCATGAGTGGGAAAGCGCAGGGTACAAATGTAACAAAACAAAACAAAAAAAAACTTTCAGAGAGCTGCCTCAGTACAAGGTTTAACAATTTGCCTTCCCCTCTTCTGAAACACCAGGGATTAATGGCACTGTTATTAGTTCTGACAAATTATGTTCACTGTTTCAGATTTCTGTCACTATACAGACCGATACCCATGCCCGTGTCACCTGCACAGCACATCTCTCACTCACACACATACACTCACACACGCTGCCGTTGCTGTCAGGCCAGATCGTGAAGGCCAAGTCTCTAGGTGGGCAGGGGATGCTCAAGAAATGAAATAAATGATTTGAGGGACACAGGGTATTTATTTGAGCAAGGATGGAATAAGGGGGATTTATCTGTACAAATACATTAGAAACACCAGTGCGGTCCAAACTGCTTTTATACCAGGGCCCCTCACTGTTCTTTAAAAGAGACAATCTGGGCAAGACACAGCCAGAGGAAGCGCAGTCGTCTCACAGCTGTAGAAGGCAAATAAAAGCCAAGAGCTGATAAAACAGTTCTGTTCCATGGTCAAAGTGGCAACAACCATGTAAAGACTACAGAAATTGCACTTCTGGCTTCAGCTTCCCTCAGCGGATCTGCAAGACAAAAATAGGGATAATTAGGACTCTGGCAAAAGAGAGGAAGTTCTACGTGACAGCACCAAGACATGAGTTAATGGTAAGCTCCTTTGAAAGCTCAGCAATTTGTGGATGAAAAGGAATGCACACTAATCCGACCCGGACTCAAAGGAATGGATGATGAACCTGTAACAACAGCGCAAATCCTTACCGTGTATTTATCCCATTTCTTCTCTGGATCGTAGGGCTCCCAACGGCTGGCTGGGAAGATGTGTTTGTTTTTCTCATACCAGCTACGCAGGACCACTTTTCCAGCATGTGACTGAGAGAGAGAGAGAGAAGAAAAAGTAGTGGAGAGGAGACTCAGATCAGGGTCACTATGTACTGGGGGATAATTGAACCCGGAAAGCTTCCCTCCCCCTCCCCCCCCCCCAACCAAGAATTCAGCATCACAGCCTCCCTTACCTCATCCTTTTCCACAGTGGCATCACTCAGTAGCCGAACATCCTCATGGACATCAAAGTTGAAAAGTGGCCCTGGAAGAGAACGTGAGGGGAGGTGGAGAATAAGAAACTGGGGTGTCACCTATGAAATTCACATCATTCCTGTTTCCTTTGTGGAATAATCACTTAGCCATGCTACATGCATATCCTCTTCAGACATGATACAAATTCAGTATCTGTATACAATGTGGGCCAAGAGTAAGCTGAGAAGTACGCTGGAAAATAGAGAGCTAGGTACTTACCACTTTTGCCTCTGGCTTTGGTTACGATGAAATCATAAAAACTGTGATGCTGGAAAACAGAAGGGAGCAGAGATTAATGAACACAAATAAATCAGGGCAGGGTCATGGAAAGAAGAGACTGACAGCTGTGAAAGCCCGGGGCGGGGGGAAAATAAAGGGCAGACACCACTCACATGAGGGATTATCAGATCCTCCTTGATGTACATCAACTGCTCCACACCAGCAGATCTAGACATGAGACAGAAGATACTCAGAGCCATATCTACATATGTAGACCATCAATTATAATTCTTTTTTAATAACTTTGTTTTTGATCATTATTATGAAAAATACCATACCACATAACATGATTTGTTCAACCACAACCCTTCACACAATCATAAATCCAGAAAATCCCTCCCTAGCCCCAACCCTCCCCTTTCCACACTGCCAAGACTCAAGCTCCTCTCACTGGAGACCAGTGTTCACTCTTCAAAACAGGAAGCCCTCCAACAAAAATTCCATGGCCTTGGCTTACTCAAGACCCCAAGATGGGGCCCGTAACCCAAACGATCACCATCCGTGATAAACGTCCCAGGATTTATGAAAAGCAAACATCTGACCGTGCTGTATAGCAATAAGTTTAGTAATCTGGTAAATATAGTCCATTTTTCAAAGAACCTTGTCTATAGGGGGTGCCAGTGGCAGTTTCCAAGCGACTGCCAATACCAGTTAGTTCGCTGTAAAAGGCTAGTAACTAATTTACGTTATTCCTTTTTTGACTCCCACAGGCCTGAAATGGAGCAAACAATATTCCGCCTGAACTGGACAGGCCACCTGAACAACCTGTTGTAAAGTATGTACTATGGTAGTGACGTTTAATGTGAGCAAGTGCAAAGTGATTCATGTGGGAAAGAGGAACCCAAATTATAGCTATGTCATGCAAGGTTCCACATTAGGAGTCACAGACCAAGAAAGGGATCTAGGTGTAATCGATGATACGTTGAAACCTTCTGCTCACTGTGCTGCTGCGGCTAAGAAAGCAAATAGAATGTTAGGTATTATTAGGAAAAGAATGGAAAACAAAAATGAGGATGTTATAATGCCTTTGTATCGCTCCATGGTGCGACCGCACCTCGAATATTGTGTTCAATTCTGGTTGCCGCATCTCAAAAAAGATATAGTGGAATTAGAAAAGTGCAGAGAAGGGCGACGAAAATGATAAAGGGGATGGGACGACTTCCCTATGAGGAAAGGCTAAAATGGCTGGGGCTCTTCAGCTTGGAGAAAAGGCGGCTGAGGGGAGATATGATAGAGGTCTATAAAATAATGAGTGGAGTTGAACAGGTAGATGTGAAGCATCTGTTCACGCTTTCCAAAAATACTAGGAATAGGGGGCATGCGATGAAGCTACAATGTAGTAAATTTAAAACGAATCAGAGAAAGGTTTTCTTCACTCAACGTGTAATTAAACTCTGGAATTTGTTGCCAGAGAATGAGGTAAAGGCAGTTAGGTTAGCGGAGTTTAAAAAAGGTTTGGACGGCTTCCTAAAGGAAAAGTCCATAGACTGTTATTAAATGGACTTGAGGAAAATCCACTGTTTCTGGGATAAGAAGTATAAAATGTTTTGTACATTTTTGGGATCTTGCCGGGTATTTGTGACCTGGATTGGCCACTGTTGGAAACAGGATGCTGGGCTCGATGGACCTTTTGTCTTTCCCAGTATGGCAATACTTATGTAAAAATGCTGTATCACCAAAAAAGTCCACCAAATATGATACGTCGCCCTGTTGCTCATAATTTCTCCAATTCCCAGTGCCTTTCCTAAATATCCGGGCAAGACAACAGATATAAAATTTTGTAACCATTTTCCATTAAGCTACTGGCGATTGAGACCTTAAGTAAATACCTAAAAATAATTTCCCATTTATGTAAATAACGTTGCATGAGAGTAGACGAGAGAAGCAAGGCCTTTTATTAGTGGTTCCCAAACCTGGTCCTGGAAGCACCCCAGCCAGTGTTTCAGGATACCCACAATGAATATTCATGAGAGAGATCTGCATGTACTTCCTGGGGTGCCTCCTGGATCAGGTTTTGGAACCACTGCCTTATATAATCATGTGATACCACCCTCAGCACCGTTCCCCCCCCCCCCCCCCCCAGTGCCCATTCTAAATGAGTACATCACCTATAATCCAGTTCACACAAGTCCTAATTTCTCTGAGCACAAATTGAATAAAAACCACAACACAGCAGTGCTCACTGCAACTCGCAGGAGTGAAAAGTCACAAAGAAGGTGGGAGCTGTCAGGACAATCTTTCCATGGCCCAGACTCATTCCTCAGGGAAAGGAGGGTGGGGTACTATGTGCTCCTTTATATTGAAAGGGTCAGGTTGTCACACCATATTATCTGAAAACTCACCGGAGCTCACTGAAGTCCTTCCGAAGGATTTCCAGTGCTTTCTGCAGGAACTGTTGCATCGTGTTGCCTTTCTTCATCTAGAAGGAAGTGTACAGAGTGCAGGTGAGTCTAGGTTTGCAGTATGATTGGTGTGGGGGGGGGGGGGGGGGGGGGACAATATTTGAAAAAAAGAAAAGGCTTCACCTTAACAGTCCGGCGGTGTCCTGAGCCATCCCAGTAACTGAATGTGATCTCAATCTCTTCACCTGCAGGAAGCAATGGAAGAAACTCATGCCAGGGTACAATTTCCATCCCCATAAGCAGCGTGCCTCGACTGTTACTACCTTCAATGATAAACTCTCAGATGTTCACAACCTCCCCCATCCCGAGGACCTCACAGTCAGTAGGCACTTTTTCCAAAGATGTACGTACTTTTTATTTTCTCTTGTTTGGCTTCCCACTCCTGCCGAAGCTCTTCCCGCAAACGGTTCTCCTCTTCCTGAGTTAAGGGAAGAATAAAAGTAGGATGAGGGGGAGGGACAGCGAGGATACCATACTGACAGGCAAGCAACCTCATTTATACCCTGCAGATAACTGTGTCTTTTTATTTTCTTTATTAATGCAAAATTACACAATTCAAAACAAACAAAAAAAAAAACTTGAACAAAGGAAATCCCTTCAATTACATCACTAGGCAAAGCAAAAATACTTACCTGCAGCAGGTGTTCTCCGAGAACAGCAGGCCATCAATTCTCACGTGTGGGTGATGTCATCCACAGTGTCTGGTGCAGACTGTTATTACAACTTACTATATCTTTAAGAGCACGCAACAGCGCTCCCACCTCGAATGCACAAGTGACTTCCCGCCTGTCGCGATAGCATAGAACCATCAATACAGTAAAACAGCTATACAAGACAACTTCAAGGGGAGGTGGGAGGGTATGTGAGAATGAATGGCCTGCTGACCTCAGAGAATACCTGCTACAGGTAAGTATCATTGCTTTCACCGAAAAACAACAGCAGGACAACTGAAACTTTCCCCTGTGGCGCCCCTCCTAAGACCCGGTGGCTCTCTGTTCTCCAAGTCTAAAACACACTCTGCTGGAGGAAGACACTTCTATGAAATCTGTTAAGTCTGACACTTTTGTGGCCATAAAGACTAAACCATCAGCAGCCTCTTCTCAAGCCCGGGTTTCATGCTTTTTCCACAAGCCACTTCTACCAGCAGATAAGAAAAAAATTGACATTGCCCTCATGTATTTTATTGTTAAAGATATGCAACCATTTAGTGTTACTACAGATGAAGACGTTTTGGCCTATTCTCAGTCTCTCAACGAGTGTTATACCGTGTAATCACATCAAACTTTAGGCAGAATGACTGAAGCTAAATATTATGATATGTCCATCTACATTTTGAGTCAGCTTCAAGGTCTGAGATATGCAAGCATTACCATAGATCTCTGGACCAACAGAACCACGATGGCTTATATTACAATTACTGCACATGGCCTAGATGATGACTTTCATGCCGATGAGGACATTAAATCCTCATGCCTCCTCAGTGTCGGGTCTGATACTGACCGGACCCAGGGGCCCTGCACAGCGGACGGCTCTGAGGCAGGTGGAGACCTGCTCGATGCACGCCTACTCCCAGTGTTGGACATGGGTCTAGAAGCCATGAGAACAAATGCACCCAATGCCGGTGCAAGCACAGACAGCGATGTCGATTTCGACGATCTGGACCTTGCTCAAAACTTTTTCTCTTTCTGAGTCAGGTTCGTTTCTGCATATACAAGCAAAGAACACAGCTAGTAGAGTTGTTGGTCTGGCCCCAAACACTGGAGACACCAGAAATGTGTGTGTCAGTCTCCGAGAAGGTCTGACTGCATCAAGCACAGCACTTGAAGCCACTGGGAACCTTCGATGAGATGGAAGAGAAAACAGCCATGGCCAAGTCAAACAACTCGATGGTGGCAGAAAAAGGGACAAACAACCAAGAAAAATTAAGGGAAAGGATCACGACCAAAGCTCAGGTCTAAGATGGCCTCGTGAGCTAGAGAAAAAAAAATAAGGAAACTTAACAGCGAGGGAAAACAAACTAAAACTTTAATGGTTAAGGTGAAAACAATCCCGAAGAGATAAAAAAACACAAAACAGGGAAAAACATAACCATAGGAAAGACATAAAAAGCTCAAAAAGAATTGACGCACCAGACACTGAGAGGAGCCCGCAAATAGCACATTCTCTCCTCACTGTGGATGAAGAGAGACCGATGGTCTTTATGTGCTCTTAAACATATAGAATGCTGTAAAAGCGTTCTTCACCTGGCGAAGTGGACGACGTCACCCACGTGAGAATTGTCTGGCCTACTTGCCCTCAGAGAAAACCTAACTCCCTCCATTCACATGAGCCCTGATGTACTTGAGATTGAAGGGGAAACTACTACTACTAATCACTTCTATAGCGCTACAAGGCATACGCAGCGCTGTACACCAAACTAAAGGAAAACAGAATAAAATATAACAAAGGGAAAACATTTTTTTAAAAGGCAAACATCCCCTAACCTAAAGGATCACTAATATATAGCACACCTGTAACTCATAACATCTTATGATCTTCCCTCACATTTAGGCGTGCGCACTTACGCCATTCTATTCGTCTTATATACTGCCTGTTTTCCAAAAAGGATTTACAGCGGTTTACATATCAAGAACTGTACAATTAAGAGAAGTAACACCTCAAAAATCAACAATTAAAAAATCAATTTAAAATAAGCAAATAGCAGCTAACAGAATTCCAATTATTGATCAAACAAATAAGCCTTTAGGACTTTCCTAAAGGAAAAATAAGAAGGTATACATCTTAATTCTACTGGCAACATGTTCCATAGTCTTGTCTCAGAAAAAGGAAAAGATTTCTCAATAATAGTTTTAATAGTTCTTCAAAGAGGAGAAACCTAATTTCAAAGTGCTCGCAAGCATTTCATCTAACACTTCTGAACTTAATCCAAAAACTAACTTAAAAATTAAACAAATCACCTTAAAATTTATACGCTGGCGTATTGGCAACCAGTGAAGGTCACGCATAGAAGATGACACACTATCAAAACAGCTCAGTTCACAAACTGGCCTAACAGCAGTGTTCTGCAACAGCTGCAAACGACTGTGCAATTTACTCGTAATCTGAAGATACAATTAATTACAATAGTGTAGTTGAGGAAGTAGAACTGCCCGAGCTAGAAACAGGTGTAAATGTATGCATCTAAGTGTGGCACTTTAGTGAATAATTTACTGTACTCTAAGTTATGCATGTAAATGTCTGTCCTACCCATGCTCCTCTCTTATGAACCCCCCTGCATTTATGTAGTAGACGAGTTGTGAATGTCATTTATAGAACAGCACTGAGCGCTCAACTAGCAACTTAATGCTACAGAATATACTAGCACTTATGTGGTAAGTGTTCTCTAACATTTTAAGCGTTCAAACAGCGTTTAAATTTAGACACCAAGATATAGAATGGGGAGGATAATGTCCCAAGAAAAATTAGTATCAAAAAATGTTGTAAGTTGTTCTGGTTCAAAAAATACAACACCAAGAAACCTGAGAACACTTGAACAAGAAAGAGGCTACCAAGAACAAAGGCTCTGCCTCAGAACCAAAAAATCTTTATCATGACCAAATGCTTTCCCTCTCAAAAGGCACTCCTGTCTGTAATGGAAATGACAATGATACATTTTAAGATCCAACTCTGATCATATTCAAGGGCAAGAATAACAAACAGCATAGAACATACTCTGGCTCTTCCAAGGAATTTTCCAAATACCTCATAGATAAATTCAAAATTGTCCTCCAGTAACTGGAGCTCTTTCTTCTCCTCCGAGCCTTTCACATATGCTCAGGAGTAACTACTGGTGATCTTAGGAAATTTAGGAATGTAAATGACATCCCCTGCTCTGATCTATTAGGGCCTCCAACTTCCTCTTAACCAGGGTGGACACACTATCCTGGATCTCCGACAGCTGAGCTCCACCTCATTCACCTTGGCCTCCCGTGCTAACAACCTCTGTTCCTGCCCTTGGAGCCAAGATGTCATATCAGTAAACCTGATCCAGCCAACTAGACAGCGACATTTTCAACAAAGCCACTGCAACCCAGAGAGTATGGAGAGTCACAGAATGTGGCATGTTAGACAAAATGTAAGTCGTTCCATGTACCTCCACAGAAGGAACCTTGAACCTCTGTGTCACCTCTACACTCCAGCTGACAAGAGGTTCCTGGGACCTCTACAATCAGCTGCCCCAACAATGGTGCCTTTGCTGCAGCTTCTTCCCACACTGTCTCCTCTCACCTCAATGACAGCATGCTGTGCTGACAGTGCAGATTAACTGTGATGACTGGCAGAGCTAAGTACCTCGAGACAGATGCATCTAACCCCCCTCCCCCATATGGATACACTGATGGTCTCTGAGGCATGTCTTAAAGACAGATACCAGAGAAACACATCAATCTTTGCTTGCAAGACAGGTGAAGCTGACTCGGACTAAGACAAAATCTCCTCTGTCCTTTTGTTCCTGAACCATTAGAGATAGTACCCTAAACTGAAAAAATAGTGAAGGAAAAAGCAAAGCCAGTCAGAGCTCAAGTGCATACTGCGGGCCAGTAGCCATCTTGGATCCCAAGGCTTTGTTGTGTGTTGATTCTTCCTCTTGTAGGAGACAGAAGAGAAACAGTAAAAGAATACAGAAGTCAGCAGGGACAGTATACCTCACGGTCCCTGTCTGGAAGGAAGCTGGTGTCCACATCTGGGTTTTTCCCTAGCTGTTTCTTCTTCTTTTTTGTGGGTATCTCTAGAAAGAAAACAAAATGGGGTTAACGGTGAAGAGGGGAGAAATGGAATGTCCCAAATTGAGTCTGGCAGCAGGTTGCAAGCCCCTGCTGTTTACACAACTCAAGGAGTAACTTAGAGGCTGGAGCAGTGGGCTGATAACTAGGAATCTAGGGCTCAATTCCAAATGATGCTCCCTGTAACCTTGGGCAAGCCATTCCATGCTCCATTGCCTCAGGTACAAGGAAATACCTAGTGTGTTTCAATATAACTTACCTTGAGCTAACATAAAAAGCATGACTAAACAGTGGGCTGGATATTCAAAAGCACTTATCCAGAGACAGCTTCTATAAGGATAAATGTCCTACCTGCCAACATTCAGGGCAGCAGCTGGATAATGCTACTAAAAATTCTTAAAGATCACCGTTGCACTATCCGGACAGTGCCAGGGCACAGCAAGCACGGAGAATGGGTGTTCTGCCTCACTTTAGCTAAATGGATAACTTGGGAGTCCACAAAAAAGCTTTCTAACATAGCTGTATGGTTTGCAACTGAAAATCTACAGGTCTATTCAACACTATTCATCATTCACGGAAGAAAGCATTTATAAACAGCTTCTCTACTAAACAGCTTGAAAATCTGAAAGTGGACAAAGCTAAGGGACTGGATGGGATACATCCCAGGAGCTCAGAGAAATCCTGGGGGGGGGGGGGGGGGGGGGAACCTCTTAAAATTTTAATTAATAGATCTTTAGAGACGGGAGAAGTTCTGCAGGATTGGAGATGAGTGGAAGAGTGGCCTAATGGCTAGTGCAGTGGCCTAAGAAGTAGGGGAACTGCATTCAATTCCTAATGTAGCTCCTTGTAACTAAGGGCAAGTCACTTAACCCTCCGTTGCCCTAGATAAAAAATAAATACCCGTATATAATATGTAAACCACCTTAATTGTAACTACAGAAAGTTTGTATATCAAATCCAATCACCTTTCCCTTTAAGGAAGGAAGGAAGTGGCAGAGTACCAAAAATGGTATGGGATTTGCATCACAAGACATATGAGAAGAGACTTGAGGACCTGAACATGTATATCCTGGAGGAAAGGAGAGACAGGGTAATATGATACAGACAAGACATTCAAATATTTGAACGGTATTAATCTACAAACAAACCTTTTCCAGAGATGGGAAGGTGGCAGAACTACAGGACATGAACTGAGGTTGAAGGGGTGGGGAACTCAAGAATAATGTCAGGAAGTACTTTTTTTTACAGACAAGGTGGTAGATACCCAGAATGCCCTCCCGCGGGAGGTAATGGAGATGAAAATGGTAAATGAATTTAAAAATGAGTGGGATAAACACAAAGGAATCCTGTTTAGAAGGAATGGATCCAAAGAAGCTAAGTGGTGATTAGATGGCAATACAGGTAATTGGGAAGCAAAGCCAGTGCTGGGCAGACTTCTACGGTCTGTGCCTCGATCGTGATTGGACAGATTCAGCTTCAGTAACTGAAGAATAAGGCCAGTGCTGGGAAGATTTCTACAGTCTGTGCCCTGATCGTGACTGGACAGATTCAGCTTCAGTAACTGAAGAATGAGGCCAGTGCTGGGAAGACTTCTACGGTCTGTGCCCCGATCATGACTGGACAGATTCAGCTTCAGTAACTGAAGAATAAGGCCAGTGCTGGGAAGACTTCTACAGTCTGTGCCCCGATCGTGACTGGACAGATTCAGCTTCAGTAACTGAAGAATGAGGCCAGTGCTGGGAAGACTTCTACGGTCTGTGCCCCGATCGTGACTGGACAGATTCAGCTTCAGTAACTGAAGAATGAGGCCAGTGCTGGGAAGACTTCTACGGTCTGTGCCCCGATCGTGACTGGACAGATTCAGCTTCAGTAACTGAAGAATAAAGCCAGTGCTGGGAAGACTTCTACAGTCTGTGCCACAAAAATGACAAGGACAAATCAAGATCAAGTGTAAGTATGTAGTATCACATACTTTATGTTATCAGTTTATCTTGTTGAGCAGACTGGATGGACTGTATAGGTCTTTATTTGCTGTCATCAGTAATGTTTAGTAACTCCTAAATATTTATTTTGGAGGAAGATTGCTTGATATTTAACTAAGGTTGATTTTGTTAAAACATATACATCTGACATAAAAGTTATTGTATTGTTTATGTTTTTAACTATGTATGTTACTTTTGTAGGCCACCAAGAACTTTCTGCATTGTGCAGTGTAGTAAATTATGCAAATAAATAAATAAATCTACTATGTTACTGCTCGCTATCTGGTGAGCATTTAAATACAAGCTGACTTCAGCATTTAAATATTGACCCCCCCCCCCCCCCCACACACACACACACACAATACTAATTATCTATGCCATTGGAGAAGGATGCCAAGTCAGACACGTAGCTGGGTTCTTAATTATTCATCCAGAAGGTCTTGCAGAATTCTGTATAAGTTATTTAATCCGACTTGGGTGTAAGGAATACCACTGGAGTCACAACTTCTTCTTTATTGTCATCTTTGAGAAGGGGGGTGGATAGGGAGGGATTAGAACAAATGTATGACTTTACAGTCCCTTACGATAAGGCCAGATAAGATGGCATTAACGACTGTTGCTGCTGTTGTGCATTAGTGTATTATGGATGCCCATCGTTACTTTGTTATGTTTGCTTGTTCTCAATAGATATTATATTGAAAAACAAAATCATCTTCTATGCCACCCCAGCCTCAATCCACAATCTTCTTCCATGCCACATTAATGAAACAAAAACAAGGGGCCCATGGCTGACCCAGTTTCAAATCCTCTTGCCTCCACACATCTCAACTCTAAAACATTTAAAGCCTAGAGCGGGTAAGATTCTTACCCTGTAGGTCCAAGTCCTCCTCCTCTTCTCCCTCCTCTGCTTCGTCCTCATCCAAGTTGAAGGACAGACTAGCAATCTTACGTTTCTGCTCTTTTTTTCGCTCCTTCTCTCGCTGCTTTTCCAGTTTTCTTGAAAAATAAAAAGACATAGTTACAATCAGGAGTAGGCAAGAGTCCGTGTGGCTCTCCACATTTGAGATGTATGTTTATTAAATTTTAATATATCGCTTAACTTTAAAAGACCAAAGCAGTTTACAATACAATAAAATACACTTAGCATAACAAACAAATAAAAGGACACCATATTCTTGATAGAAAAGAACTACCCGTTCATACAAAGCACACAATCAGTAAAACATTCAATTAATAAAATTATCCTCCTTAGAGACCCTAGCGTATCACACTCTCCCCACAAATATCTAAAGGGAAGAGGGTGGTTGGTTTCAACGGATTCAGAAGTGCTTAATTGAAGGAATAGCCAGGGAGTGTCTTCTGGACAGGGAGTGTCTTCTGGAATGGCCACTACACACTGTGAGGGAAGAAAGAGCAGAGAAGACTGGAGATGGCAGAGGATGAACTGAAGCCAGCTCTGCAGTTACCAGTTTGCAACTCACAGCTGCAAGTCCTTGTACTGTTCCTTCTTGGCCAACTGCTTCTCCCGCTCCTTCACCAGAGCCTCCTGCTTGGCTTTCATGTCATTGAGGGTCACCAGACCTGAGGTGTGAGACAGAGAAAGACAGAATGGGTCCGGAAAGCAGAATAACTCAGAAGGACAGCAAAAAAATCAATTCAAAACATGTTACTAGTGGTAGAAAGTCAATCATCTGGGGTCCCATGATGCCTCAGCAGTGTCTCCCCAGCTGGTGACTACCTGCAGGCTAGTAGGCCCAGTCACTCACCTACCGACCTCCATTATTGCTGTTTGTCACACTTGTACTCAATGACAAGTTTTTCCCTACAAAGGCAGAAGGCTCAAACCTTGGTTGATAATCCTACCAGAAGCTGGGAACAGTGCTTGAAAAAGGAGGGGTAAGCCAGCTTTTAAACTTACCCACAGTACTGGATTTGAGCTCTGCCTCCACAGCATCATAGTGCGCTGAGAACTTCTTGTTGATGTTCGACTTCACAACATTCTCCTACAAGGTAGGGGTAGATAAGGTAGTTAGGAATTAATCACCATTTCCTTTCATTCCTGAGAGTCACAAACAGGCTCTGAAGTTTCAGTGCAACCAAGACAAGCCATCCTGCTAACCAAGGTTTCCAATGCCAGCCCCTCTAAATTGTTATTATTTTTTCAGTCAGTACTCTTAAAATGTATGCAAATATATTTCATAAATATTCAATTAGTAGCCTCAAGTTAGCTGATTTTTCAGGTTCCTGCAGTGAATATTCATGGGATCTATCGACATACATCCGTTTGACTCTTAAAGCTAAACTGATCACAGTCTAACTAGACTAAGGGAAAGGAGAAACCCATGGTAGTAACTAGTTTTTATGAAAGCAGTTCTTACAATGCCCACAAAGCTACAAAGTCTACAAGTACTTTATGTGGAGGCATATTTTCAAAGCACTTAGATTTACAAAATTACATAGTAACCTATGGAACTTGTAAGTCTTGAAAATGAGCCCCATAGTGATTTTGCATCAATTTTCAAATTAAACGCATATGGGAATTTTCCATTTGAAAATCACCTCAGGAAAGAAGCCATATATATTTATGTTTATTCAGATTTACAATAAAATACAATAGAAGAATGCCAACTATAACAAAAAAAAGCATTTAAAAACAAAGAAAAACACATTACAACAGCATGCCATAATACTGAACATTCTCTGAACCTACCGCAGGAATACATCTGTGGCATCAACACCCGAAAGCCAATTGAAAAAAAAAAGAGTTTGATTTTAAAATTGGATAAAGATAATTCAGAGTGAACATCCAGGGGGAGATCAGTCCAAAGTTTAGGTGATAAAAAGAAAATAAAAAACCCCCCAAGGATCTAGTTGATTCCAAATAAGCAAATTTAAGCGAGAGTAAGGTAAGATGGTTGGAGTCTAGAGATCCAAGGTTATGAAAGGGGGTATATAGAACAATCATTCTAGTCAAATTAGAACAAAGAATTTTATGGGCAAAAAAAAAAGAACTTTGAATCAAATGCGATAAAAAACAGGCAGAGGGGTAACAGAATTGAAATGATCAGCCCTGAGAAGCATTCTTGCAGCCGAATTTTGAAGAGTTTGTAAACGTTGTAATTGAAATTTAGGAAGCCAAGCATAAATAGTGTTACAGTAATCAGTGCATGATAAGACAAAAGCATGGAGAAGAGTGTGAACTGAAGCCAAACCCAGACAACATCTCATTGAGCGAATTCAATGCAACCAAAAGAATCCTTTTTTTTACCACCTGAGACATGTGTTTGCCAAAGGACAACTTAGAATCAATGATAACCCCAAGATAACAGAAAGAGGAAACTGGAACAATTGATAGATCCAACAACCACACCGGTGACGAAGGGGAAGATAAGGAGCTAGTTATCCAACAAGCAGTTTTTGAGGGATTCAAAACCAATTTATCCTCTAACCATTGAGAGCGAGTAAGTAGTGCATTCTGAAACGGTGCCAGATTAGGAGTGGAAAGGTAGAATAGACAATCAAAATGTTGTCAGCATAAATAAAGAACTGAACATTGAAATCCTGTAAAACCAAAGCCAGAGGACTGAAAAAGATATTAAACAGTAATGGAGACAGAACCGAATTCTGGGGGACTCCACACAGAAGAGGGATATCACTGGAAATGCAGCCTTTCAAAAATGAGGTAAACCAAGCAAGAGTATGTCCAGACAATCCAATAGATTGCAAACAAGAGAGAAGAAAGTGTGTGATCTATGAGGTCAAATGCTGTGACAAATCTAATGAGATCAGAAGAGCAATCTGACCTCTCTCAAAAGAACAGAATGAAGATCGCTGAGTAAAATGGTCACAGTTGTTTCTGTGCTATGATTAGTCCGAAAGCCAGTCTGTCTTGGGTGACTAATATGAATTTTTCCAGCAAAAGAAGAAGGTTGGTTGAATACAATATTTTATGCAATCTTAGAAGCTTTACAAAGGTTGGAGACAGGGCGATAGTTGTTTAAGTCAAGCAGGTCACCAGAGTTGCACTTTAGTATAGGCTTTATTACTGCTTTTTTCACGAGGTACTTTTTCTGGTGAAAACTACATGCCTTGTTGTGATCCCCCAAAAATGCCTCCCCCAAATATGAGGACAAGTGGGCAGGTTGTTGAACAACACGCAAAATTACCCACAGAAACAGCTTTGAAAGGTATCTTTTCCTTGCAAAATGCACTTACCAATATTTGTTTGGAGATAGGTTTAAAACTTGGACCAGAAAGCCAGATATATCAGAGAACTGGGTTTTTTTTATCCATGATGTCAACAAACATTTTAATAAGTAATGTGTGTTATTGCTAACAGAGACTTACAAATACTGAGTTCAGAAAGAGTATGTATTTGGGAATATTAAAAGACATGAAAACAAAGTTATTAATATTAAAATAGCTTTGCAATTACCAAGAAGTTCCACATATCAATGATATCATAAATATTAAAAACATCTACATCAAATCAAGCAATGTTAATACCAATACAAAATCCTTAAATTATGAATGTTAATAATGTCAAATTTTACAACAGTGTTTACAAACAATAAACTAGGTGAGAATGAAATAAATTAATCTGGTCATTTGTTTGCAAATAAAATAAGGCAGTATATCACTACAGTACGTGAACAGTAAGAGGCATATTTTGAAAGCACTTAGACTTACAAAGTTACATGGAGGCATATTTTTAAAGCAAAGTCGTGCCAGCGGCTGATGGTGTGCTACTGTCGACACAGCCCACTCACTTTGAATGGGCTGTGTCGGCGTTGTCGCACAGCTTTATAAATGGGAAGGACTTACAAAGTTACATAGGGGGCATTTTTGCCCCGAACTGTATACCACTACAATAGCCCTTATGGGTTAAGGGGTCACCTGTATGGGAGTACAGTAGGTGTTTGGTGAGTTTTGGAAGCCTAACACATTCCACCACGAGTGTAACAGTTACGAGTGGGATATGGGCCTCAGTCCCCTTCTCCACAGTATACTGCACTGACTACTAGGCTACTCCAGCAGCCTGCTTACTACAGTAATAGGACTGGCTATAAAAGCTGAGGCTGTCACAGAGGCTGGTATGTACTGTTTCTTTTACATCTTTGGGGGGGAGATGAGGGTCAGTGACAACTGGGGGAGTAAGAGAAGGTCATTCCTTTATTCCTCCAGTGGTCTTCTGGCTATTTGGGGCACTTTTTTTTTTTTTACAGCTTACTCATTAAAACAGGTCTAGCTCAAAAGATTTTAGTTTTAGTCATAAGTACATAAGTACATAAGTAGTGCCATACTTGGAAAGACCAAAGGTCCATCTAGCCCAGCATCCTGTCACCGACAGTGGCCAATCCAGGTCAAGGGCACCTGGCACGCTCCCCAAACGTAAAAACATTCCAGACAAGTTATACCTAAAAATGCGGAATTTTTCCAAGTCCATTTAATAGCGGTCTATGGACTTGTCCTTTAGGAATCTATCTAACCCCTTTTTAAACTCCGTCAAGCTAACCGCCCGTACCACGTTCTCCGGCAACGAATTCCAGAGTCTAATTACACGTTGGGTGAAGAAAAATTTTCTCCGATTCGTTTTAAATTTACCACACTGTAGCTTCAACTCATGCCCTCTAGTCCTAGTATTTTTGGATAGCGTGAACAGTCGCTTCACATCCACCCGATCCATTCCACTCATTATTTTATACACTTCTATCATATCTCCCCTCAGCCGTCTCTTCTCCAAGCTGGATGTTTTCATTTTGTTCCATTATGGCTGAAAAAGCATGTAGGTCTTAGGAACGTCCAAGTCCCACCCTTAACATGCCCCCTTGAGATCTGGCCACACTGCAAATAAGCAGCATAGAAAAACATCTGGAAATGGGATTCAAAAATACAGACCTGGACATTTTGGAGAGAAAAATGTCCAAATGCTGCTTCATGCCACTTTTTAGACATTTTTCTCTTTCGAAAATGAGCCCCATGGTAACCAATTGAACTTTGTAAGTCTAAGTGTTTTGAAAATTAGTCCCTAAGTGGTGTCTTGAATATTAATATTTGTACGTTTCCAGCACTATGTTAGTCAGCCTAATCCGAGGCAAGTTACACACATTAATGAAATGCTTGTGAGTCGTAAACGAGGATATATATTTGTGTGCATTTTGACGAGGAGGGGGCAGATGTTACCTCGGCGATCTTCTGCCGCAATTGCTCCATCTCCTCCCGCTGCCTCTCCCTCTTTTTCATTAGCTGCATGGCTCTCCCTGCCTCACTCGCCGCTCCTTTGTACTGCGCCATTGTGGATACTGTAAACCGAGACCAAAATACACAGCAACTAGCAGCAAACGACAACCGAACAGCAACACTGTCACTTCAACTCGTCGTCTGTCTCCCAGAGAGACCCAGTCCCACTTCCGCCACCTCGGCACGTCTACGTCCTGCTCCTCCTCTTGACTTCCGCTCCGTTGATGACGTCACAGACAGGCAATGGCGGCGTCATTTTCGCCCCGCTGCAAAGTAAACCTCGCGCCTGCTCTGCACCTCTTTGTCTACCCTGCTGATGGCGTTGCACACTTCACTTCTGCCCGTTCTCTTTCGTCGTGCCAGTGCACATCCTGAAGATGGAGGAGTCCAGCAATACACCTCAGCCCACCCACTCCAAGAATCAACCGGTCCAGCTTCTACTCATGTCAGATGCTTCACGCGTGTACACATCTCTGCTGTGTTCTCTAGCAGCCCTTCTGTCTAAACCATTGAATCGTCCTTACTATGCCTTTTGCCTCCCCTCCACACAATATTGAGGACCTGAACTTTTCCATAAGTGCCAGCAATGATTTTCCCTGCTGCAGTGCTGGTCAATATATATTTATATTCAGCACATGTGTTGACAGAGGTGAACACCCTGGTCCCAGGACCTGTTGAATTAGTTGCCTAATGGGGTGTTAGCAAAGTCATTCATTATAACATAGGCAGCTGTAACATTCCCTTGCCCTGTCCACCATGAAACATGCCCAATTCACTTTCGCTCAGGAGAAAGTGTGACTTTACCTAAATAACTGACACAGACACTAGCTTCTTGGGAAAGCATTAGGCCACAGCTTTATTAACATATAACAGTTACACTCATCAAAACATTATTAGTACTGGAGCCAGTTAATTTGCATTAATGGAACTATACAGGCCTGCCATGTACACCAGCAGGGCTGCTGCCTTTTGCCACCCAGAGGTAGGGAGTGGCGCTCACCATGAAGAAGGTATGGAGAAGAGGAAGAGATATTGTATTGCTTCAATTTGATATTTCTGCCACATTTGACACTTCTAATCACAGTAATCTAATTGACGTTATCTGAACTACGGTTTACTTCATCTGTTCTTCAATGGTTTCATTCTTTTTTGGTAAATAGGTATTATTCAATAATGAAAGATGGAAAGTCTTCTAACTCATGGCAACCACAGTTTGCTATATAAATTGAGTCTTATGGGTCTTGCAGGTAATGTGCTATCCTGGATTAATGAGTTTTTGTCTCATAGGCATTATCAAGTTAAAATGAAGAACACTTTTTCTTCCTATTGGTATTCATCTTGTGGAGTTCCCTAAGGATCCACACTTGCCCCAACACTTTTTAATATTTATATGACCTAGTTCTGTTTTAGTTTTCTTACATTTCAGCAATTTTTTTCTTATGCAGATGACATGGAAAAATTAGTTAATTACATGATAATTTTCTTTCCTTTAGTCCCAAAGGATCAGTCCATACAAATGAATTGTGACCATCTGCCAACAGGTGGAGATAGAGAACTCTAATTAGTTGTGCCTCATAAGCTCCTGCACTTAGCAACCGAGCCAGTATTCGATAGCAAAGCAGTGAAAGAGAGTAACTTTAAGAGGAAAAAAAACCTCCAGCCTCCATGTACAAAAAGAACTATGAATTAAAGGGCAAAACCCATGCTATAGAAATAATGGAACCAGAACAATGCAAACAGCCGAAATTACATAGAACCGGGAAAAACCAAAACCATCACAGAAGGGCAGGCTCTGGCCTGATCCTTTGGAAGTAAAGGAAAGAAAATTATCAGGTAATTAACTAATTTTTCCTTCCATTACGTCCGAAGGATCAGTCTAGACAAATGGGATGTACAAAAGCAATCCTTAAGAGGGGAGGGACTGTGATATCCCTGCAGCAAGAACCATGGTCCAGAAGGAAGCATCTAAGCAGACACATCCAAATGGTAATGCTTAATAAGAACACCACGTTGCTGACCGATAGATCTCTGCCAACGAAACTGCCCTAGATTCTGCCTAAGACCTGGTAGAATGAACCTTGACGTACATGGGAGCAGATCTACCCCTCCGAATGTAAGCTGAATAAATAGCCTTCTTAAGCCATTGAGTCACTGTCACTTTAGAGGCTGGCAAACCCTTCTGAGGTCCCGCAAAGAGGACAAAAAGATGATCAGACAGCCTGAAATCGTTGGTAGCGGTAAGATAGCGCATAAGGATGCAATAGTCACAGGGAAGCATATTCTGCAGAATAGACCTCTCTGGAAAAAGAAGGAAGAAACACAGTCTGATTGACATGAAAAGGAGATACAATCTTCAGCAAAAAGGATGGAACTGTCCGTATGGAAACTCCCAAGTCAGAAAAGCAGAGAAAGGGATCCCTGCAAGAGAGGTTAAAGCTCTGAAACTGTCCATGCTGACGAAATGGCAACTAGAAATACTGCCTTTAAAGTAAGATCTTTGATAGTTGCCAAATGAAGGGGCTCAAGGGGGGCTGACTGAAGAGTTAAGAACCACTTAAAGACTCCACTGAGAACAAATATTGTGGAGAGGAGGACACAGATGAGCAACTCCCTTGAGGAATCACACTATATCAGGATGAGCAACCAATGAGGCATTCTGTATCTTGCCTGTTTGAGACACCAGTGCTGCCACCTGAATCTTGAATGAATTGAGAGTCAAGCCTTTTTTGAATCCCTTATGAAGGAAGGATAAAATGCGACAAAGAAGCACGAAATGAAGAAACACCATTCTGTGCAGACCAGCTTTCAAACGTTCTCCACACTCTAGCGTAATAAGAAGAAGTGGACCACTTTTGGGCTTGCAGCAAGGTAATAATATCATCCACATAACCCTTCTTCCTCAATGATGCCCTCTCAAGAGCCAAGCCATAAGACCAAAGTTGGAGGGATCCTCCATAAGTACTGGACCTTGGTGCAATAAGCCCATCTGTGGAGGAAGAGTCAACTGAAAAGCAATTGGAAGATGTATTCTGTCTGCATACCAAGGATGTCTGGACCAGTGTGCAGCTATAGGAGTGACCTTCTTGGGATGATGCACAATCCTGTGCAATGTCCTTCCCACAAGAGACCACGGAGGAAACACGTAAAGGAGGCTGTCCAATGGCCAAGGCAGTACCAATGCATCCATTCCTAGGGAGTCTTTCTCCCTGAAGCAGCTGTAGAATCTATGTACTTATGCATTGAGTCTGGGTTCCATGAGGTCCAGAACCAGAAGCCCCACTCTAGAAATGAATCAAAATACAGTCTTTGACAGTTGCCATTCCCCCGGGTCCTGAGACACTCTGCTGAGGAAATTCACTTGTGAGTTCAGTGAACTTGCTATGTGAGATGCTGAAATCATCAGAATGTTCAATTCTGCCCACTGAAAAGAAAGACATGCTTCCTGGGCTAGAGATACACTCTTTGTTTTTCCTTGTCTGTTGCTATAAGACATGACTGTGATGTCTGAAAGCACACACACCGGCCTCCCGTAAAGAAGAGGCGCAAAGGCTACTAGAGCTTTCCAGACAGCTCAAAGTTCCAATCTTTTGATAGACCAGGAAGCCTCCACTCTGGACCAGCGGCCCTGTGCAGAGTGGTGGAGATAACGGGCTCCCCATCCAAAAAGGCTGGCATTGGAGATGGGAACACACCAACTGGAAGTCTGAAAGGGCAACCCCACCTGAGTGTGTGCAGGGAGAAGCTACAAGTCAGACTCGGTCTGGCTTGAGGTGGCCATGGCACCAGCTGGTTGTAAGTCCCCGAGACCAGAGACCACTGGCTCAATAGGGACAACTGTAGTGGCCGCATGTGGAACTTTGCCCAAGGCAGAACATCCAAAATTGCTGCCATAAACCGAGAATCTGAGCATAATCCCACGCCCGTGGGCAGGGAAGAAAGAGAAGCATAAGAATTTGCTCACGATGCTCAGGCAGGAAAACCTTCCCCACCTGGGTATTGAAGTACACTTTCAGAAACACCAGGATCTGGGTGGGGGTTAGATGGCTGTTGCTGTAATTCGCCACCCAACCCCGCACAGAAAGAAGAGACAAGACTGTGTACTGCAAAGGCTCTCTTGATAAGAAGGCGCCCAAATTAGCCAATCGCCAAGGTAAGGATGTACCTGGATCCCTTGCTGGTGAAATTTTGGATATGAAAATAAGCCTCCTCGAGGTCCAATGAGGTAAGAAACAGAACAAAGAGTCTCCATGCGGAAGTGCAGCACTCTGAGAGACTTTTTCACCCCTCTGAGATCTAGAACTGGGCGAAGAGTCTTCTTTCTTTGGGACAACAAAATAGATGTAATATTGGCCTGTGCCCCTTTCTGCTGGAGGAACGGTCTGAATGGCTCCCAGTTGCTTTAAAGCGGCTAAGGTAGTTAGCACTGTCCGTCTTGTTGCAGAGCTGCAGCAAGGGAATAGCATGAAAAGATCTGTGAGTGGCTTTGAAAATTCTAGTTTATAGCCATGGAGAATGATACAGAGGATCCATTGGTCTGCAGTAATGGTGGTCTACTGCTTGTGAAAGCAGGAATGACACCCACCTGTGTCTATGTATAAGGAGTGAACCTCAACCCCATCATTGTGAGGGCTGTGAAGAGGAAGAGGTTCTTGAGGAAATGGAAAAGGGCTTCTTGCCTCCTCAAAATGTATTGTAAGCCACATTGAGCCTGCAAAGCGGGAAAATGTGGGATACAAATGCAACAAATAAATAAATCAAATAAAAGTAAAACTTGAGTGAGGAAAGCGAGGTTTTTGAGTGAAAGCACTAGTGAAAGCTCTATACCTCTGTACTTCTTGAAAATGAGACTTAGAAAGCTGCCTGGAGATGAGGCTTAGGCTTGTTCTCAGGTAGCCGCTGGAGCTTGTAATCTCCCAGGTCTTTAATAACCTGCTACAAATCTGCACCAAAGAGTAGTTTTCCCCTGAAAGGGCAACTTTGCCAGCTGAGATTTGGATGCCACATCAGCAGCCCAATGCCTGAACCATAGCCAGCATCGTGCCGAAATGGCCAAGGCCATACTCTTAGCTGATGCATGAAGAATATTATAAAGAGCTTCTGACAAATAGAACAACTCCTCCTCTAGGGTAGGAAGAAAGTCTGGAGGCATGTTCAACATGGACAATTGTTGAAGCCACGATAAAGAAGCCCTGGCTACAAAAGAAGAATAAATTGTTGCCTGAGAATTTAACGCAGCTAGTTGCAAGGTAAGCTTTAGGGAAGCCTCAGACTTGCAGTCATGCATATCCTTTAATGCAGTGCCAACTTCAACAGGGGTGGTGTTAAGTTTAGTAACTGCTGTAATAAGGGCAGCCACCGTAGGCAGAGCAAACTGCTCTAAATCAGACGGCAGAAAGGGATATCATTCGGACATAGTGCAAACCACCTGGAGGTTAGAATCAGGTATCCCACTGAGCTGCAATAAGCTCCTGCATAGCCTCATAAATATGGAAAGATACAGGAGGTCTCTTATTACCTGACATAATAGATGGAGAAGAACCAGGGGACTGAGAAGCAGGGGAAGAAGTGTTTAAAGCCTCCATAGATTTTGTGATCAACAGAGGCAATTCTCTCAAAAGCAGCCTAGCTACAGTAGGATCATCACCCCCGTCTGCCATAGCAGGGCCTTCAGCAGAACTAGGACAGTCAGAATACACAGATAAAACCTCTGAGTCCTGAGGAGGAATGTTCTCCAAATCCTGTGAAACGGAAAGTTTTCATTTCTTAGAAAGCTGCTCTTCAAAAGCAACGTGAGGGGAAGAAGGAGAGGCAGCTTGAGGTGACTTTAATAAAAAGGCCTAATGTAATAAAAGAACAAATTCAGGCAAGCAGGGCAGAGACTTCTACCCCCACAAAACCAATATCCCGGGACATGGTAGGCAAGGAACCTGCTGTCAAAATGGTCACCGAAGCCTCGTGGAGTACAGGAGCCATTGTCGTTGAGCACGCCAAAACCGCCATCGGAGCAGAGCCGGATTGAACCCCCCGGAGACGGAGTACTGATGTCCAAAGTAGGTAAAAGCGGCATGTCCACAGAAGTAAAGCAAAGCGTGGAGGAACCAGTGGCCGAGAGCTTACTGCCGCAATGCACACAAGACTTAATAGGCTCAGACATAGAGAATAATAAAAATACTCACAGAAAACAGCCAGTCTTGTAACCTCCAAGGCACTGAAGCCCCACAATCTTCCCACAGCACAAGTGCTCTCAAAAAGAACTGCAGTGACTGCTTTTTATTTATTTGTTTGTTTATTTTATAGAGGAGAAAAAGAGAAGGGAAGACTGAGATAAAGAGGAAGAAAGTGGCAACGGGGGAGCAGGGGGGGGAACTAGACCACTACGTTTACACCTGAGACACGGGATATTCTCCACCCAAAACTCAACTGAACCTGCAAGCAGGACAGGAGGCCACACAGAAGTCACCACAGCGCACAGGATCTGCTCTCTTGCCTGCTGGAGATAGAGAATATTGGCTTGGTTGCCAAACACAGGAGCTTGTGAGGCACAACTGAGTTCTCTATCTCCACCTGCTGGTCACAACCCATTTGTCTGGACTGATCCTTGTGATGTAATAGAAGTTTTTGTTACTACATATTGATAAAGATATTTTCTCTGTCTTACCTAATATCACATCATGCATAGAAAAAGAATTGAAAAATTAAGCACTGCTCGTGGCTTTAATCTTAACAAAGACAAAATTATTATGGCTTAGCTGAGTTGACACAGTTCTTGTTTCTAGAATTACATTGACTAACAGCTTGTTTCTTGCTATTGAACAAGTTTTTAAAGTATTAGAGGTTTATTTGGATACCACTCTATCCTTGGTCCCACAAGTTAATTCAGTGGCAGAATCAGTCTTCTTCAAATTTCATTTGTTGAGATCTGTTTTTTTTTTTTGGTAGAACATTTTGCTATCTTGGTACAGTCCCTGATTCAGTCCCCTTTAGACTACTGGAATAGTTTGTATGGTTTTGCTTCATCTACCTTGCTGTCCTGTTTACAGGTTCTGCCGAATACTGCAGCCAGATCGATTTTTAGTTAAAAAAAAAAAAAGATATAATCACACAACTGTTTGCCTGGTTCAATTTCATTGGCTTCCTGTAAAGGCCAGAATATTTTTTAAGCTGATTTCTCTGGTCTTTAAAATATTTGATGGCTATAGTCCTGAGTATTTAGTAAGATTGTTTGCTTTTCCATTTGCTTCATTTTTCTCTAGATCAGGAATGTTCCATCTTCTCTATTTTCCTTCATTAGTTGGTATTAAATATAAGTTGCCATTAGAAGCTTTTCCTTATCAAGCAGCTGTTTACTTGTTACTCTTAGAATATCAGCAACGTATTTAAGCTTTTATAATCATTTGAAAACATATTTGTTTCAGAAATTCTATAGTTAATTTTGTTTTTCATTTTTTCATTTATTAGTTTTATTCCATTATCTCTTTTTCATTTATTGTATTCAATTTTCTTTTTTTCATTTGTTTGGATCCTGCTATGAACCGCTAGTTGGGAATTTGTGGGTTATAAGAATCTCATCACATTCACAACCACCTTGTGAGTTCTGCAGTGATCTCCTATATTTCCATTACTGTATAACATATATATGCTTTCGCTTAGGCATGTGAAGCTGGAGGATGGTATGAAACTTTTTGCTGATTATATTTTCTTATTGGTTTCTGGTGAATGGTCTATTCATTGGTGTTAAGTCTGGAGTGGGTTTAATAAAACTATGGTCCCTTTCAGTACGGCAATCTAAATACAGAAAAAAGTTTTATGGTTCAGTACAAATGAGTCAAATATACCTTAGCCATGCTTTCTGTTCAGATGGTTCATTGCTAACTATTGATAAAAAGTCAAGAGTCTTAGGTGTTATATTGGATTCTTCTATGAATACGAGTGCTCAAATTAATGGTTCTCAGAAGGTATTTTTTAAACTAAGACAATTGCAGTTATTAGTTTGATCTTATTTCATCCCTGAACATTTTCAGCTCCTTGTCCTAATCACAATTAGATTAACTCTATTTATACTGGGATTGCTAAGAAGCAGCTGCTAAGGTTGCAACTTCTTCAAAACTCAGCAGCTAGGCTTATATATCAGAAAGCTAAATATGATCACGTGTCCCCTTTGCTAATTGATCTGCATTGGTTACCTGTGAAGGCAAGAATGGTTTTAAAATATGTTGTTTTGTTTTTAAAATATTGGATGGTTATGGCTTGACTGATCTGACTACCTTAGTTGTTGGGCACAGGAAGAGAACAAAAAGCCTGTACCCTTCAAATGCTGAGTGTTCCTTCTTTTAAAGGGATTAAAAAGTATTCAGGAAAGGTCTATTGTGGTCCAAATTGTTAGATGTTGAATAGTAGTGGCTTGTTGTGGGTTTTGGGTGTGCCAGTGTTCATCAGTTTCTTTGCTGGCTACATTTGATGGTGTTGGTTTGAGCACATGTGCACAGTTTTTGAGTGTTTTGGTGGGTTTATTTTTGTACATGTTTGCACTGTGCTAGTTAGTATTATTTTAAGGTTGAGCACAAGGATTTGTTTATTTTAGGTCTCTTTTACAAAGCCGCACTACTGATTCCCAGTGCGGCAATTGAGAGGAAGCCCATTCAGTTCCTGTGAGCTTCCTCTCAGTTGCCACGTGGGAATCGCTAGTGCAGCTTTGTAAAAGAAGCCCATTGTTTCCTAGATATTAGTAGTTAAAATTTAATGCCAAGAAGTGTAGAGTGATGCACTTGGGGTGCAGAAATCCAAAAGAGATATATCAGATGGGAGGAGAGAGATTGATAAGCACAGTTTAGGAGAGGGACCTTGGGGTGATGGTGTCTGAGGAACTTGTGAAAAAAAGACAATGCAACTAGCCGGACTTGGGGAAAATCCACTGCTTATTTCTAGGTTACTACCAACAAATAAATCAGCAGAGTGCTAAGGGAGAATTATATGGTGGAGTTTATAGGTAAAGTCTCATAATCAGGCAGCGGTTATCGTTTAGTATCTCTTATGCTGCTTAGTTATAATCATAGACTGTTACCCACCGTCCTACCGTTAAATGAGCTACCTAGCACCCTTGTTGACCAACATTTTTACTCTTTTTTACTTTTTTTCGTGTATTTTTACGAAGCATGCCATTTGGCTCTTATATTATAATTATAGCTGATGGCTTAAGGGATCAATCACTTATCTGTATGCCTATACAGCAGCACACCCCAACAGGAGCCTGTTTCACCCTCCTGGCTTTCTCAAGGGGAACTCTTCGTGCTGTTTCAGGCGATCAGATTGTTCTCGTCTGCCATCTAGTAGTGAGTGTAAATAGTGTTACACTCACTACTAAAGTGACCACTGTATTTAATGATTGGAGTCATTCAATCGCAGAACCTGCCAGAGGTATTAAATTTAGCACACATTATAGTCTTTCCAAAGCCATGTTGTTATCCTACGCTGCCAAAAGCAAAACTCCTGGCCAAAATTATGGCAAATAGGCTAGCACAATATTTTCCTATTCTTATCAGAGCCTCTCAGATAGGCTTTGGACCAGGGGTGTAGCCACCCGTGTGTGTGTGGGGGGGGGGGGTTCAGAGCCCAAAGTGAGGGGACATATTTTGGCCTGCCTCCCCACTGCAACATCACATACCTTGGCTGGTGGGGGTCCCAATCCCTGCCAGCTGAAGCATTTCTCCTTACAGTGCCTGCACTGCTTCCCCTCACATTGCGCATGCTCAATTTTAAAATGAAATCGAGCATGCGCAGTGTCGCACATGCTCAGTTTAACTAAAACCGAACATGCACGCGATGAGAGGGAAACAGGGCAGGCAGTGTAACGAGAGTAGTGCTGGAGAAATGCTTCAGCTGGCGGGGGCCCCGGATCCATTTTGTGGGGGGGGCCCAGGCCCCCCATAGCTAAGCCACTGCTTTGTACAAAGTAAATAAGCTGTAAAAAAAAGTGTCTGTAGCACTTTATTATCATTAGAACACATAAAAAAAGCAGAAAATAGCCACGTTAATTAGCTTTGATGCAGAGAAGGCTTTTGACCTAGTGGTCTGGCACTCCATAATACCAGCACTTGGGAGTACATGAGGTCATATGGGTCGGGATATAAAAGGGTTGGGAACTCCACCTACTGATGACAACATAATCCCCACATGATACAGCAAGAGCTGAACATGGCAGCCTTGATTTCACATCCACACCCTCAAAAAGAACACACTTCATCCAGAGCGCTGTTCTGCCATCAGTACAGAGTAACATGTAGCCCTTATTGTAGCCACTGTTTGTCACTTCTGAGATGCGGCCACCTCGTCTGCATGTTCAGCTTTCCGTTTGTATGAGAGTTTACATGGCCATGAGAACATGTCAATTAAACTTTGGGGGTAGCCTAACAGAACATCTGCTGTCATCAAAGTGCTGTGGGTTCAAAGCTGAAGGCAGGCTGTGCCGACATAGTCACTACAACTTCACCTGTTGTACTTTAAGGCCAGAGCAGCAACGAAGATCTCAAGCCACCTCAGGTCTGTATGTTCAGCTTTCTAATGTTTGTATGAGGGTTTATGTGGCCATGAGAATATGTCAATTACATTTTGGGGTAGGCTAGCAGTTAGAACATCTGCTGTGGGTTCAGACCTGAAGGCAAGTTCTGCCGACATAGGCACAGTGACTTCACCTTCTCTACTTTAAGTCACGAGAAGCGCTCCAGTCACCAGGGCTTGTAAATTTCATACTTGGGACAGATTATCCCTCACCCACAACAGCTATGGTTAAAACCTCCTTTACAGGATATGTGTTCTCTTAAGGCCCTCAGAGTTTCATCACTATTAACTTCCACAAGCAGCGGGTTGGTTGGAACATGAGCCTAAAGGCACACTCCCACACTGTGTGCATCCTAAAGGTTAAGGTGCCCTACTCTCGATGTGCACACCATTTACGTGGCCACAGAACGAGCCAATAACAGGATATGTGCCCAGTAAGCCATTGTCAACTGTGCACTCAATGGGTATGGCACATTACATTTTACTACTTCGTACCTCCTCATTCACGTAGGTTGATGAGCTGCTTCCAATTAAGTAGACAAAGCATTGTAGACAGGCCAAGTGTGCAGCTCACCAACTGCAGGAAGTTCTCACACCCCCCCTACACTACCTCACCTATGTCCAGATTCAAGCGATGTTACCTTTGGACATACACATGCATTGTGTACAGGTATCTGAACCTACATCGCTGCCTCTCTTTCTCCCAATTGGTTCTCTCTACATAATCATGCTCTCTCATCTCTCTATACAACATCATTTCACCAGCATTGGTAGATGCAGTGTGGAACCATGTCTACACTGTAAGAGAATCTGCAGGAATATCCAGAACATACAATCATTTTTGCAACTCTAGTTATTTCAGCATTACATGGAGGCTCCCTTCCCAGGGTTTACTAAGAACCTCACCTTCTCTATGTTAATACCAATGGGAAGCTACAGATGAAGCAGTTTGGGGCCAGGGGTAGTGTTACTCATTAACGGTTTTGTGAAGAAACAGTGTGTTTTAAGCCTATAAAATGTATTCGATATTTTCCTGTCTTAAATATGTCTGAAGTGTATTTCTCCTGTTTGGCCAGTAAATGGTGCACTGTTCAATATTTTAAAAGAGAATAAATATAATTGTTTTGCTCATGCTGTTTAGCTGGACTGCTAAAGAATCATGGTGATTTGTGTGTTGGGTTTGTGAGTGCTTTCGGGGGACTGTGGGACCACTGGGAGTGTGGCTCCAGTAACCTAGAAAGCACTGGGGATAATTTGAGAGTGGGAGACTTGCCCAAAGGCAGTTGTGACCCAATCAGTGGGAGGAGGGTGCTAGTGTAGAATACGAGCAGCAGGTACAGATGAACCTGTGCTGTGCTGGGGATAGACCCTTTAAGTGCCACGGGGTAACCCTAGGCAGGTGGCTAGGCATTTCGTGACAGGTTTGTTGTGCCCTTTCCCTTCCCCTCCACCACTACTCATGTGTCTCTGTTGGGAAGGAGCCAGGGCCAGCTTAAGCTATGGACCAGGTGAGGCTGTAGGCCAGGGCGCAGCCGCTAAAAGGCACCAAATGCCTGAACCCGTGACAGCACCAGCCCATGTTAAGCTCAGCTTTTACTAGGGCTGCATGTTAATCATAAAAAATTTAAATATGAGCAATGATTTGCCTTCTGCCTACCTCCCTGTCCGCACATGGTATGGCCTCTCTCCCCCCTCCCCCAGCTCATCGGCAGCTCTTTTCCCTCCCCTTCCCATCCACTTTTACCTTTTTCCATTTACTGAAAAGCGGCCTGGACCAGACCTTCCCTTTGAGCCATCCCCCACCCCCTTAGCCTTCTGATACAACTTCCTGTTTGGGATGGGTCAAAGGGAAGGCCCAATGCAAGCCTCGGGTAGCATTCCAGTACCGCTGCCGCAAGCAGTGTTGCCAGGTGGGCGGTTTTACCGCCCAATTGGGCGGTTTTCCGCGACCCGCCGCGGGAAATTTTTGCCCGCGGCGGGTTGCGGTTTTTTGGGCGGCTTTTTGGGCGGCTTTTTGATTTTTTTCGGCCGCGGGGGGTGGGGTTAGTGACGTTTGTGGGCGGGGTTAGTGATGTTTTGGGCGGGGCCGATGACGTGGGAGGCGGGGCCGATGACGAGGGAGGCGGGGCCGATGACTTGGGAGGCGGGGCCGATGATGGGGAGGCGGGGCTGATGACGGGGAGGCGGGCCCGATGACGTGGGAGGCGGGGCCGGTGACGGTGGGGGCGGGGCCGGTGACGCGGGGGTGGGGGTGTCAGGGGCGGGGTTTGTGTTTGGGCGGGTTTTGGGCTGGAAAAAAAATTTCTACCTGGCAACCCTGGCCGCAAGGCCGAAGATGTTACTAAAACTGGTAAAAGGTATAACTGGCTGGGAAGCAGTCTAGGGCTAGGGGAAGATGCCAGAACACTTGTTTTGTTTTTTTTTGTTTGTTTTTTTTTTGGGGGGGGGGGATTAAGAGAACTGCAGGTGGCCATGGGGGGGGAGGGGGAGAGGAACCTCAGGTGTTTGAGGGGAGACAGAACATTGGGAATACACAGAACATACAATCATACTGCTCTCGTAAACTTCCCTGCTTGGTTACTTACTATCATTACCAATTGGTCAAGCATGCAAAGGACTTCTGGGCCCTAGAATGGACCAGCTGATTTAACACAGACAGATGCCAGCGAGCGAGCCTTAGTGGAAGCATTAGAGTGCAAACCCAATGCAAGCCAGTTTAGATCTAGACACTGTTGATCACAGCCTACTCCTTGATACGCTGACGGCACTTGGATTTCAGGGCTCTGTTCTTTCCTGGTTTTCTTCTTCTATCTCCCATCATACTTTTAGTGTATACTCTGGTGGATCCTTATCCACTTCTATCCCACTATCAGTTGGTGTCCCTCAGGGATCAGTCCTGGGACCTCTTCTTTTCTCCATCTATACTTCTTCCCTTGGTACTCTATCTCATCATCTTTACGCTGATGACTCCCAGAACTACCTCTCCACACTAGAAATCTCAGCAGGAATCCAGGCCAAAGTATCAGCCTGCCTATCTGACATTGCTGCCTGAATGTCTCACCGCCATCTGAAACTAAACATGACCAAGCCTAAGCTTCTTATCTTTCCCCCATACTCTATTTCTGTGGGTAACACTCTCATCAGCTCGTAACCTTGGGGTCATCTCCTCTATCTCCTTCTCTGCACATATTCAGCAGACTGCTAAAGCCTGTCGTTTCTTTCTCTATAATATCACCAAAATTTGCCATTTCCTTTCTGAGCACACTACCAGAACCCTTAGCCACACTCTTATCACCTCTCGCTTAGACTATTGCAACTTGCTTCTCACAGGTCTCCCACTTAGCCATCTCTCTCCTCTTCAATCTGGTCAAAATTCTGCTGCACGATTTATATTACACCAGTGTCACTATGCTCATACTAGCCCTCGCCTCAAGTCACTTCACTGGCTCCCTATCCGTTTCCGCATACAGTTCGAACTCCTCTTATTGACTTAGAAGTGCATTCACTATGCAGTACCTCTCCACACTCCTCCCCCGGAACTCAGTTCACTGGGTAAATCTCTCTTATCTGCACCCTTCTCCTCCACTGCTCAGACTCCGCTTCTTTTATCTTACTGCACCATATGCCTGGAATAGTCTTCCTGAGCAAGTACATCAAGCTCCATCACTGGCCGTCTTCAAATCTAGCCTAAAAGCCCACCTTTTTGATGCTGCTTTTAACTCCTAACCCTTACTCACTTGTTCAGTAACCTTATTTTATCACCCCCACCTTCGTAATACCCTTATATCCTATTTGTCCTCTTTGTCCTAATTAGATTGTAAGCTGTGTCGAGCAGGGACTGTCTCTTCATGTTCAAGTGTACAGCGCTGCATACATCTAGTAGTGCTATAGAAATGATAAGTAGTAGTAGAGTGCAGGGCATAGTACAAGATGTAATGGTGTTGGGTCCACTAGGAAACAAACCGTGATCATGGTATCTGGAATGAAGCCACAAAGGTTGTTTATTGATGAAAAGACTCGACACAACTGTTGTGTTTCGGCCGTCAGGCCTGCATCAGGAATCTTGCTCAATAACGTGTCGTTTATTGAGTCTCAGACGCCAGGAAGAACAGCTGATATGTGCCGTAGGTAGCACGTGATATGATGATCTGTTGTACGGGTCTTTAGAAAGACCTTTGGTGATAAGCTTGCTAGTAGACAAATCGAGTGTCGTAAAAAGCATGCATACAACAGATCATCATAGCATGTGCTATTTAACATTTATAAATTATCTGCAAATCAGAATGATGGGTGAGGTGATTAAATTGATGACTCAAAACTATTCAAGGTTGTTAAAACACATGCGGACTGTGATGCAGAAGATCTTAGGAAATTGGAAGACTGGGCAGCCAAATAGCAGATGAAATTTAATGTGGACAAATACGAAGTGATGCACATTGGGAAGAATAATAGTTATCCGATTCTAGGGTCCACCTTGGGGGTCAGCACCCATGAAAAAGATCTAGGTGTTATTGTAGACAATACGCTGCAGTCTTCTGTTCAGTGTGCAGCGATGGCCAAAAAAGCAAATAGGATGCTAGGAAAAGAATGATAAAAGAGAATACTATAACGCCTCTGCATCGCTCCATTGTATAACCTCACCTTGAGTATTCAGTTTAGTTCTGCTCACCTATCTCAAAATATATTAAAAAAATAATAATACATATATATATATAGCAGAATTAGAGCAGGTTCAAAGCGACCAAAATGAAAGAGGATAGGACTCCTCTTCTGTGATGAAAGGCTAAATAGGTTATGGCTCTTCAAACTGGAAAAGACAGCTGAGAAGAGATTATTGAGGCCTACAAAATTCTGTGTGGTGTAGAACAAGAAGTGAATCAATTTTTTACTCTTTCAAAAAGTACAAAGACTAGGGGGACACTAAATAAAATTACACGGAAAAACAAATAGGAGGAAATATTTTTCCACTCAATGAATAGTTAAGGTCTGGAACTCTTACCAGAGGATGCAGTAACAGTGGTTAGCGAATCTGGGTTTAAAAAAAGGTTTGGACAAGGTCCAGTTTAGAAGAAAAATAGTCATGCCATTTACTGTGCAAGAAAGTATGAAACAATACAGACATCTGGGAAACTGCCAGCGAAAATTTCTTGTACCCTTGAGCCCCAATCCAACTCAATCCTGATCGAAGCATGATTGAAAGCCTGAGACGGACTGATTATAGCCTGATACAGAAGAGGAGCCAACTCAGTGGATACTAAAAAAATAATCAGCGCTAGAGTATCATGAGCGCATGAGTGATGGGTATAATCTTTTTCGTACAAAAAACAGAAGAAACCAGTCTTCGCAAAAAACACCAAAAAAGCAAAACAGCGAAGATGACTAACAAAAACAAAAATAATCCAAAATGTAAAAAAAGATCAAATTTGTATTTAAAAATACAAATACATAAAAGAATTAAAAAATGAAAAAGACGACACTTGTTTATAAAAAAATTTAAACACTTTATTAATTAAAGGATAGCAGGGAGAAAGGGACTCGACACAGCTGTGTTTCGGCCGTGCAGGCCTGCATCAGGAGTCTTCTCACCGTGTGTTGATTTTTAATTCTATCCAATTATAAAGAAAATATGTGAGTCTCTTTTTAAAGCTGTAGCGTTAAATGATCTTTGTAACAAAGTGAGGCAAAAAGCATCAGAGCAACGTCTCGTCTCTGTGAAATCAAGAAGACTCCTGACGCAGGCCTGCACGGCTGAAACACAGCTGTGTCGAGTCCCTTTCTCCCTGCTATCCTTTAATTAATAAAGTGTTTTAATTTTTTTATAAACAAGTGTCGTCTTTTTCATTTTTTTAATTCTTTTATGTATTTGTATTTTTAAATACAAATTTGATCTTTTTTTACATTTTGGATTATTTTTGTTTTTGTTAGTCATCTTCGCTATAATCTTTTTCACCAGGGTAGAAAAGCTGCCAAGAGTCCAATAAATCAAGTACAGTACACAATAAAAAAAAAACTCCCTTCAAATAGTCTATTGGGGGCAATGTTGGACTAATTAGAATTATCTAAGAGAGGGTCATAAACCAAATTAAAAGTCAACCCCCCAATAATTATAGGGACACTATCAAAGGTTTGCGAATACCTGAGCAGAGTTTTGAAAAAAAGATTTATCATACTGATTGGGAGCACACACATTCACCAACAGCACTGGCACATGATCCAACACCTCATGTGTGAGATAATGTAATGCCCCAATGGATCTATGATATGCTTTTTAAATTTCCAGAAGCTCCTGTGAAATAATATAAGGGGACCTTCTAAATAATCCCCCACCTACCACAGACAATTTCTTGTGCTCTATGGAGTTTAAACGTGTCTCCTGCAACATAGCTACCTGTGTCTTTTGACTGTTCAACACCTGCAGTATCTTACTACACTTAACTGGTGAAGTAACACCACTGACATTCCAAGTATCGCTAGCATCAAAGTAGTCCAGCTTCCCACCAACAGTGATTGCCAGTAGGATGTCCCAGCCTATATCCTCCTCCAGCCTGACGCATCTCACAGGCATCTGAAGAAAAGGGGGAAAGAAAAAAAAAACCCACACACAAGAAAAACTATCCCTCCAATTGAATCCCAAAAGTGGTGGATCCTCCCTCCAACCCCCACCCCCCAAACCAACTGGATCTCCCAACCCTTCCACCTACAAATGAGTTGGCAAAGCAAATTCATCACGTCCCGGTACCCCTCCCCTCCCTAGTTGTAGGACCCTCTCCAAAAAGGAAAAGACAATAAAGAGAAAGAATCTCCCATTGCAAACACTTCCCCTGATCCCTTCACATGCCCAAACCATCCCCTCCATACCCCAACCCCATAAGAACACTCTATACCACAACAAACAGCGGCAGAAAAAGCCAAAATGGGTCAAACACATTAAAAAGAACAAATACAAGGCATGTTGAGCTTATGCTGTTCTCTTTGCCCAGCCAAAGACTGTGGAGTCCAGGATAAAGGGAAAACGTACTGCAGATGCGACGCAAGGACCCCATTAAAGTCCACTTCCACACCTCCTCACAACAGCAGTCAGCAACAAAGTCACATAACATCATGAAGTCTCAAGAAGGGGACATTCTCCTAGGGCTAGGTTGAATCCATAAACATGTGAAAAATAAACCAGGAACCCAGAGAGGTAACCCTTATCATCTCAGCAACAGTTTAAAGCCTTTGAAGTTTGCCCTCAGAACCCAGATGTAGAGATGCAATGAACTCCTTGGCCAGACCTGCATTCTCAAAGAATGTATCACTACCCTCATGTTTTGCAGGGTATAACAAGGAAAACTTAAGTTTCTTTTCAAAGAGGTTGCACAGAGAAGCAAATGTTTTCCTGGCCATAGCTACATGTGCTGAATAGTCCTGAAACTTAGCAGTCTTTCCTTCGTAAGTTAAAGATTGCCCAGAACAGATAGCTTTTGATATAGCTTGTTTGTGATCATAATTCAAAATTCACATTATCACAGGGTGAGATCTATTATTGGATTGTATCAGGGGGCCCACCCAATGTGCCCGCTCCACCTGCAAAGGCCCTAAGTGGTGGCCCAGATGTACAGATTGCAGGATCCAGTGTTCCAGAAAGTTTACCAGTCCTTCAAAGTCTCTGGTAACCCGATGAGGTGCAGATGATTCCAGCAGGAGCAGTTCTCTAAATCATCAACTTTAGCTTCTAGCTCCGCCAGCCTTTTTACTCATCACCTTCATCAGGCTACCTCCCACCGCCATGCTGTCCTCCACATTACTCACACGCTGTTGCAGGTGATATAAATCTAAATTAAATCCATCTAACCTTTCATGGGCTACTCCTGCCCGGTCATAAATAGACTGCAGCTTTTTAAAAATTGAGACTAGCTTCCACTGCAGCCGTTACCTTCGCAGTCCATGTGGAGCTGACAGAGCAGGGCCTGAATATCCGCCTTCTTTCCCTCAGGCACCTTAACTCCGCTCCGTCACCCTCCGTGGAGGTTCAGCTGCCTTTCCAGAAGAGCTATGCTGCAGAACACCACACTGAGGAATACTCAGGCGCTAGTGTGAAGAAACCTCTCACTCCCAGACCAGGTAGCAAGATTTTGCAGCTGTAATTGAGAGATCAATAGGAGGGAATGCTAGAGCTACACGCCTCAGCGTCTACTCTCTGGCATGGAACCACGTCTACGAGGTTGTTTAAAGTGGAGCTCTTACAGAACAAGCCCCTTTTCTTCCACCTCTTCAACCTTACATGCATCTCTAACCATCAAGATACAGAATGAGCGGGGAACAAGCAAAGGGAACTGGAGAGCGAGACAGAACAAGGGGTTTTGAGGGGAGGGGAAAGAGTATGAGAAAGGGTGCTGCCATCTGTTGTTGCCAGAAAGAGAACCACCACCTTGGTGGGGAGTGACCAACTAAAACGGTGAGATGTGCAGAGGCCCTGTAATCAAACCCAAATCTCTCTATATAAAAGGCAACACCAACGTTCTATGAAGCCTCCAGCCGGAAGTGTGAAGGGGGCGAGATATCCGGTTTCCCTATGAGTGTCTGCCCCGCCCTCTCTGTAACACAGTCAGTGAAGGAAAGCAGCAGAGCACGAAATCAAATCGCTGGCTCTGTAACAGTGAAGGACTCAAAGGGGGGAGGGGAGAGAGGCCAGAGACACACACACTCCCACATGCACACAGAAGAAAACATTGCTAGCCCCCGTTTCATTTGCATCAGAAACGGGGCTTTTTTACTAGTCTTCCATAAAGCACTTCCCCCTCTGGAGAGCCTACAAAAAAAGGCTCCGGTTTAAAGTCCCCTTATGGAATTCAAAGTTCATTTTATCACATCTCTCTATAAATCTTGAAGACTGGAGGTGGCTAGGAAAGAGCAAGAAGGAGCTCATATCACCTAAGGCCAGCTTGAGCCCGTCTTCGTTGTGCTCCCTTGCAGGAATGGACATTAGTTCCTTTTAATAAAATGAAAATCAGAACTCTTAAGAAAAAGGGGAATGGGAAGATATGATACAGACATTTTAAATAATCATATATACTTAGAATATATATTTTTTATTTTAGTTACATTTGTACTCCGCGCTTTCCCACTCATGGCAGGCTCAATGCGGCTTACATATACAGGTACTTATTTGTACCTGGGGCAATGGAGGGTTAAGTGACTTGCCCAGAGTCACAAGGAGCTGTGCCTGAAGTGGGAATCAAACTCAGTTCCTCAGGACCAGAGTCCACCACCCTAACCACTAGGCCACTATATACTTTTTAAAATAAACTAACCTATAACCGTTTCTGTTAAATTTGTGACATTCTGGGCAAATTGTGCTTTAGTATCTTGTTGTAACTCGCTGTGAATTATTTAATCTGGTATTAAATGGCCTAACTATAAATACTTGAAATATACAAACAAATCTTTTTTTCAGAGCCAAGGAAGTGGTAACTAGAGAACATGAACTGAGGATGCAGGGTGACAGGCTTAGAGGAGTAACATCAGGAAACACTTTTTCACAGAGAGGGTTGTATAGATGGTTGAAACACCTTCTTGTTGGAGGTAATGAGGATAAAAACAGTGCCAGAATTCAAAAACATGCGAGATAAATCCCAATATAGAAAAAGCATGGAATCAATGCAAAACTTAAATGACCTTCATACTTTAAAAACAACGTAAGGAGGTTTGATGAACAGGAAACGGCATAAACCTATCTAGCCCATTACTGGGTTGAAGCAGGTAGGCAGAGCAATACTTATGAGCTTGTCACCATATCAATTATTGTTTTAGGTGTACCAAGATGGTGGCAGCTGACTTGGAGAGAATTAAAACCTTCTTGGGTGGAGTTCAGCTTCAGCTTTGTGATGTCACACTGTCTCCTGTTCAACAAACCTCCTTGAAACAAGGACTACAGGGGTGTAACCACTGAGAAGCAGGTCCAAATCTAACCATCTTACTGGGTAGGCTGAAAACCTGGACTAGATCCTCTTTGAGAGAAATTAAGGCCCCAGCTCAGTGGCTCCCAAACCTGGTCCTGGAGGCACCCCAGCCAGTCAGGTTTTCAGTATATTGACAATGAATACTCATGAGAGAAATTTGCATGCACTGGAGGCACTGAATGTAAATCTGCCACGAATATTTGTTGTGGATATCCTGAAAACCTAAGTGGCTGGTGTGCCTCCAAGGACCAGGGTTGGGAACCATTGCCCCAGCTATTAACTCTTACCTGATAGTCATAGCTAAGGATGTCTGTCAAATCCTTACAAACTTCAGGATGCAATCAAGTACAAAAGTCACAAAATTATAACCATTTTTTATCCCACGTTTAATTTGTATTTATTTTCTCTCAAACACACATTAAAGGGAGACATCTACTTTCGGTTCAGATACCTTTCCTGTTTATTATGTTTGGTTTCTTCAGAAATGACGCAGAAGGCGACACACAGTTCAAGAACTTAAAAAAAATGGATACTCTACCCTCCCTCACCCCTCCAAAAACAAAACACCAGAGAAAAGAAAAATCCAAACACTATAACCAAGGGAGCTCCAGGCTTCAGTGACAGGGGAGGTGGATTCTTGCACCAGCTGAATCCACTATTTCAAGCCAATGCCACAAGGAAAACAGAACTGAAGGACACTGGGAGAATGCTGGTCAGGAGAAAGGGGATCCTCCATTAGTCCTTACATGTTCTAACAAGAATTAAATCTTGCAACTATTTTTAAACCCTTGTGCTGAGACCCTGGCTGAACGGACACCGAAATAGGTATTCCTCATCAATCAGCATGACCCCCCCCCCCAACTCCAAACACACGCTCTCAACGTATGTTTCTGGGTCTCATATTCCCTGCATGTCTATCAGCTCTGCTGCCCACATGGCTTCTCAGCTGTCCATTAATGAATAAGTTAAAATAAGTTACTTCAGGCTACATCTTTAAATTTCGCTTCCATTCTTGCTCCCCCCTCCACCCCCTCTCTTTTGTTTGTAATTCTTTGAAAGAGAAATTCCCTTTCCTGACACAGCATCACAAAGGGATTCAGAAGACAAGTTGCATTGCTTTGTGGTCCCTGGATCAAGAGACAGAAAGGGGCGTCATGGAGATGGATACAGAGATGACAGAATTGATCTAGCTGTGCAACAATGACGTGCACACATACGCACATAGTGCACAAAGCTTCAACCAAGTTAACAAGAAAAACAAAACAAAAATCCCAACCCCCAAAAGTCTCTTTTCATACTAGCACGTAATGTAATTTCCCCCTACCATCTGCCTGCTCTCCCTCAGTTTACTGGGTGAAGCAAGGTCGCCACCTTGTGGACAAAAATCTGGAAAATGTCAATTTCTGATAGAAGCAAGAAATCGCTGAACGGGGGAGGGGTGCTAATGGAAAGGAAGGGGTAAACAGATGGAGGAACTGGATTAATTCTCTCTGAATTAAATATGTGTTGGGCAGAAGTAGGAGAAGGAATTAAAAGGATACTTGGTTCCATCAATCATTTCAATTATGAAAGCAACTGGCTATCAATTTTTTTTTTTTTTAAAGCAACATTTACACTAACCACAAGACAAAAGTTTTGTCCAACGCATGTTCCATTCAGATAGACATTTCTGTACATGGAATTCCAGTTCTGCGACCCATTCTTGTAAAACAGAACCCCGCTTCCAAACCTGGACCTGCAGCTATAAGACACGTTCCAGACTGGAGAATGCCAAGAAAACCTTCCCTTCCCCTCCCCCAAAGAGAACACCAGTGAGAAAAAGGAAAGTGGCAAAAAAGGAAAACAACTGCATTTATGCCCAGGGTAGTTGTGGGCAGGGCATGGGACGTGTGGGGATGGGAAGCTGGAGGGGGGGAGGGGCTGCCCAATTTAATTTTTCCAAGAAAAAGAAAAAAAAGAAATGAGGGGTGTTTTTCCTAGGATAGACAAATAAAATAGGTAACTGTTGAACAGCAGGGTGACAGTGGATAAGCAGCAGCATCGGCTAGATCACTGAAGGAACGGCATGGGGGGGAGGAGCTTCCACTCCTCCATGTAGCTGCTCCCACCTTCCCCTTCCTTCTCTTCACTGCTCATCCTCCCCAAAGACATCCTTCTGTTTGCGCTTCATGTTCTCAAAGTCAAAGTCTGTGCCGCTCATCCGTTTGTAGATGTCTTTGATGTCATTGCAGGTGGTTTCGAAGTGAGTCGTGGCATCGTACGAACGGGAGCAGAACACCTGCAAAAATCCCAGCCACAAGAGAGAAAGAGACAACTTGAGAAGTCAGAGGGTCAGCCAACTGCCTAACCACATTTCTTACCTTGATCAGGACGGTGCAGGCTTCTTGGGGTCATAGAAGAGCCTGCTCTATGGAAACTGAGACTCCTTTTACTGAACCAACATAAAAATAACAGAATGTTCCAGACAGCACACACGTCCCTTCTTCAAAAGGTACCCTTGAAAGCTCCTGTATAGCTGCACCTTTAGCCAATTCCAGACCCTCTCTATCCACGTAAACTGCAACCTATTATTCCCTTATGATCTTCTGCACAAAATGTTTTGTTTTTTTTAAATTATTTGGATTTGGCGCACTCCTTTTTCAGTTGTAGCTCAAGGCAAGCTACATTCATGTTTTGTATCCTCCTCTCAATACAGCATTTTTGTTCCCACTCCAACAGAACCTCTGCGCTTTTCCTTTCCACATTTGTAACTTTTACTGCCAAAAATCAACACCTACCCTGGGACTGCATTTCTGCAATAAAACAGACTCATGTGTCAAGAGACAGGTCATTTTCCTCAGCCTCCTTCTCTTTAATAAAAATGATCTCAAGCTTGAAAACTGAGGCAGTTTTGTTAGCAGAAACCCCTTACAAGGAAAGGCTATTCTGGGTCAACGCCAAGTTTTCTGGTGCCTGTGGCCAGATTAAAAAAAAAAAAAAAGCTCTTGATTCCTCCCCTCTCATCTAACTCTCTAGTATCCAACTCAACCACTCAAGGAACGCATTGCGTTCAAGATCTGCACGATTGTACACAAAATCATTCACGCAGACGCCCCAATCTACATGCTAAACCTCGTGGACTTGCCTCCCAAGAACGCCTTAAGATCATCCCGCAAATTTCTCAATCTGCACTTCCCCAGCTGTAAAGGACTAAAATACAAGCTGATACACAACACCACCTTCTCTTACATGAGCACGCAGCTGTGGAATGCATTACCTACAGCCCTGAAAGCCACTGACAAAACAACCAACTTCCGCATATCCTTGAAGACATATCTCTTCAACAAGGCCTACAAAGAGAACCCATAACCTCACAAAACCACCTCACCAATCCTTCCAATTATCAAAGTCCACCTTCCATACTATCCTGCCTAATACCTTCCTACTCTCTTCCCTTACTTAATCTCTATTCAATACTATGTATATCTGATATTATGTAATGACTACGTCATAAACTCTGTAAGCCACATTTGAGTCTGCAAATAGGTGGGAAAATGTGGGATACAAATGCAATAAATAAATGCAATAAATAAATAAATAAATATTCTTGCACCCACCTCATCCCTTAAAAAACATTGCTGGATTTCTATTTCAAATTATTTAGTGTTCAAGCCTTGCTGACTTCTAGAACTCTAGTTTCTACAGCACCCTCCCCTCTACCACAGGCCATTACAGGAATGTTAAGGACCTTACCTGGCTCTCTAGTCCATCATCTGTTGGTTCATATAAATCACTGATGGCAACGAACCTGGAGAAAGAGACCAGGAAGAAACTTAGCATCCATGGCACTTCATGCCAACAGCACCCAGAAAGGCACAGATCAGAGCTGATTAGCTTAGGACAGCATCAGCGAAGAGCCTGCAAAGGGTCCTGATGACAAATTAACAGAGCAGCATCACCTCACTCCCAAGAGATTTACTTAAGGAACCTTACTTCTGGTCAATGGGCTCCAACAGCTCCAATGCTGGTTCAATCTCCTTCTCTGGTTCCGTCGTCTCCACGGTGGTGCTGACAATGGCAATGTACTTGCCCTGTGCTGCCACGTTATGTGCGTACGAAATCATGCAGACATAGATATCTGCAGGGGGTGGAAAAGATCAAGAGCACGGGGTGCTGAAAGAGGCAGATGGGTATCAGGGACTAACAACCTCCCTTCTCTTTCAAAATACCAGTACACCTCTTGCCCGGCTGATGCCTCTGGTTTCTGTCTTCTCTTTTAGCCAAATTATTCTTTCCTACTTCCCTGATTGGTCTCTTGCTTACAGAAGGTAGGGGAGAGTACTATCCACTGCCCTTAGAAGAGGACATGTGGTGAGCTACGCATAGCCCTTACACTGACCCCTAACGACCCACTGCAGATTAGCACTGGTAGAATCTCTATAAGGAGTTATGCCCTCATTCATTGCTTCCCTCTGCCCCCATCTTCCACCCCCAAACCCGACAATTCACCTGATTTCCTATTGACTTGGTTCTGGGGGATGATGATCTGGCAGGAATTGGCATCATTGGTATTCTTGATAGGGTGACTGAGGATGCAGATGACACGGATCACTTGACCAGCCTTGTGCACACGATCAGGAATATAACTGGGGTCGCAGATCAGCTGCTTGCATCGGGCTACCTGGGGGAGGGGGGAGGAGGGGAGTTCAAGAATGGAAAATGATATGGGGCAACAGGAGAGAGATACTGTCATGTAACGCCTAAGTGCTACCTGTAGCACCCACTTGGGGTTAACCCTGCAGCCACCTAGAGGGTCTGTCCCAGCACTGCCCAGGCCCGCTCGCACCTGCTTCTACACTGGCATACTTGTCCACCCACCTACTGGGTTCCGCTTGCCTCTGGGCGAGTCTCCCACCCGCAAGTTATTTCCCCGGTGGTTTCTAAGAACACTGGTACCACAATCCCGGGGGGACCCACAGTTCCTAGAAAACACCCACAGACGGAGAACACAAACCACCAGGATTCTTAGTCCATGACAACAGAGCTAACAAGCTATTACGTTTATTATCATAAAAAAGGTAGAACAGTAAACAGAATAATGAGTGAACGGTATAAAGGTGTAAACAGCAAACAGTAACAGGTAAACTTACAGGAATCAACATTAAAACTAGCTAAACACTGTCTTACTACTTTAGTACCTGGGGAGTTCAGGAAAAATAACTGCTCATAGGATTTAAACAGGGTCTTGGTGCAGAAGTCTTCACTGTCCACAGACCCAGCTGAGACTGGAGAAATTCTAGCATATTCTGGCTAGATCTTGGGCTTCAGGGCCCACAGCACTAACACTAAGGGTTTCCTCTTTCTCTGGGGATGATAAGCTAAAAGGAAAACAGACCTCGGCGATGGCTATAAAGCAGAGGATAGATGCCACCTGCTGGCCAAACAAGGGAAATGCATTGAAGGGGAAAGAGTACCATAAAACAACATTACAAGTCACAAGCATTAAATTCCCCGTTTTGCCACAGATACAGAGAGGAAAAGAGACAGCGCGAGAGGACAGAACAAGAGAAGTAGTAGGAGACATGGGGCAACATATGAGAGAGAGAGAGAGGGAGAGACATGGGGCAACATATGAGAGAGAGGGAGAGAGGGGACAAGAGAAACAGCAACAGTGTACCTCTCCTTCCGACTTTACACCAATCACTTTTCCTCTTTCCATCACGATCTCATCCACAGGCTTGTTCAGCATGTAGGTCCCACCATAGATGGCACTCAGCCTGGAGGCAAAAGAAAGGGGGGGGGTCACACAGGGGTGCTCACCCTTTTACCATGTTCCACTGTTTCAAGTAGAGACACTCAGTCCCTTCTGCACAGACCTTGTTGTTTCAGGTAGAATGTGTTTACAGGGACACTGTCCTTTTGCACAGTCCCTGCTGTCTTGGGACAGAATGTGTCACAGGAACACTCTTTCTGGATTTTTTTTTTCAGCTGTACAAGTTAAAAAAGGGAAGATTTGCTTGGGCCACAGTCCCTCACCTGGCAAAGCCCTGTGGGAGTTCTCCAAGCCCATAGAGAGGGTAGAGGTAAGGACTCTTTCCATATCTTGCTAGGGACTCGCTATACAGCTTGATGCGGTTGATGGTCTCTAGGCAAGGCTGGTCCAGGTAACTATCACCCAAAAGGTAGAGAAAAACATTACATGCATTTATTGGCGTTTGTATTTTTATACCACATACTTAGCTGAACATTACACTGGAAATCCTCTCAGAGGCACACAAAAAACCTCAAAGCCCCAGAGACTCTCAGAAGACCACCTCAGACAGAGCCCTCCCTACACACACAGACATGCTGAAAGAAGACTCCCTCACCCCCCACCACTCACTCGTCAGTGCGATAGAGCGCCAAAGCATGGCCGGTGAAGTCAATGACATCCTGCCCCAGGTCGAACTTCTTGTAAACATCCCGCATGGTGGTGGTCTTGGGGTCCACCCCCTCAAAGGTCTTGGGATCGTTCTCATCGAAATTAGCTATGAAGACCAGAAACTTCCGAAAGCGTCGCTTCTCGAACATGCCCATAAGATCTGAGCAGGGATGGGTGGAAGTGGGGTGGAAAGCGGAAGCGATGGTTAGAGACTGAACCTGGAAACAGCAGGTAACCTTATCCCAGAGCGACAGAAACATAGAGACAGGCAGAGATTTCCCAAAGAAGACAGAGAAAAATCAAAACCTTCCCACAAAAGAATCAGCAGGAAAAGTTTTGATTAATACTGGAGGAAACAGCAGCTATAAACAGCAACACATACTGAGGTCAGGTTTCAGACAGACACTATCCATATGGTAGAGAGGTGGAGGGAGAATGGAGTCACAAAGTGATCCATACAGTGGGGATATGCAGGTGCTATATGTACTCATGATATGGTTAGTTTGGGCCTGCTGAGCAGTAACCTAAACACATAGGGGACAATTCTAAAGTGAGTGCCTCTATTTAGATGCGCTCAGATGCCTATTCTTTAAATTTATTTATTTATGGTTCATTTGTATCCCACATTTCCCCACACATGCAGGCACAATGTGGCTTACAGCAAAATTAGGAAAAATTACAAATTGAGAAAATACAGTTAAAGCACCCAGATTCCGTTACAGAACGCTAGCATAGCCCAGATTCTGTTATAGAATGCTAGCTTAACAAGAAAATAAACGTGTCTTATATTTACGCAACTGCAGTTACACCAGCCACAGACCTGGTGTTAACTGTGGGTGCCTAAATGAGGAAGGGGCATTTGTTAAGTGGGACCCCCGCCTATTGCCCCCCTTGCATTCGTGTGCTAGCGCTTTTTCAGGTTAAGTGCGCATTGAAGCGCATGAGTTCAGTATTCTGTAAGTTTATTCACATGATGTGGGTGCCCAGTTATACAATCAGGGGAGAGTGAAGGCAATGGTCACTGCACTACTCAAAAAAACTAGAGCAGTGCTGAATATACTGTACTGTTTTGGGATCTCGCCAGGTACCTGTGACCTGGATTGGCCACTGTTAGAAACAGGATGCTGGGCTTGATGGACTTTTGGTCTGTTCCGGTATGGCAATATTTATGTACTCATAGGTATTAACTTAAATGCCACAGCTGGTGTTTGAATACGGTGACTGTCACTAGTGAATATTACCCCTGATATATCGTGCCATGAGACATGCACTGCAACCTGAACAGAGAGAACACTGCACATCCCCAGAACCTGAGTCCTGTCTTTGGTTAATTGTACTTTTACAGCTTCAGGTATTACTTTGTCAATAAATGTAACTGTGGAGGGTAAGTAGAGGCCTTATGCCCAGCATTTGGGCCCCACTCACGCAGCTAGTAGCTCCTTATAGAGCTATTCTCACCACCCGAGACACAGACAGAGAAATAGCAAGTAATCTCAACCAGAGAGAGATACAGACAAGAAGGCAGAGGGGGTGCGAGTCAGCCAGAGACACAGCAGTTGGCTTGAACCCTGTAATAAAATGCCACAAGCCCATGCCACAGAGACACCACCCCCACTCCTCCTCCTTTGGGACCCCTTCTCTCAGAAACCTTACTACCTGCCCCCAGTACCCAGTGATCACACTGGGTCTCTGTTGATGCAGTATCTGCTGCCACTCACTGGATGCTAGTGCTTCTGTCTCAGTGGACGGCACTTTGTAAATCTTGCCACCCTTGTAGACGAAGCTGCCTTCTACCACCTTGAAGTCCAGGTACCGGGTCACCTCTGTGTACAACAGCATCTTCACTAGCTGACCTGCAGCAACAGTGGGGACATCTTATCAGAAACGCATGCATGTGTGAATGGCTGCAGAACATCACAAATATGTTTACCTGGCATCTGAAGTACCCAAGAATGGGGGGGGGGGGGGGAGGGAATAGGAAAGGGAAGTTACACAATACTGTCAAATTGTCCCTATCCATTTGAGGATCCACCACATCATTTAAATCCCCATCCACTACTATAATCCCACCATTCTAGGAGCATATGTGCATCCCAAACATTAGATTTACACACTCTCTTATATATATATATATATATAATAGGCCCCCCTGTCACAAAATGCTTAGCCATCTGCCTGGTGCTACCTCGCACCCACTTAAGAGGGTCTATCCCTAGCACAGCTCAGGTCTTCCTGTACCTGCCACTTGTGCTCTACATTAGCACCCTCCTCCCACCAACTAGGTCAGAACCGCCTCTGGGCGACCACTCTCAAAACTATCGCCAGTGATTTCTAGGTTACTGAAGTCCACACTCCCAGTGGTTCCACAGTTTCCAGAAAGCACTCACAGACCCAACACACACAACACACAAACCACCAGTATTCTTTATCAGTCCAGACAAGCAGAGGCAATAAACAAAAGGAATGTTTATTGTCTGAAAAACTGAACAGTGAAATAGGAAAAGTGCAATCAGCAGAACAATAACAGGTAACTGAAATGTGGATCAATTATAACAGTAAGTAAACATTTGTATACTATCAGTAGTAACCTGGGAAGATCAGGACATATAATTGTTCACAGAGCCTCAGCAAGGAGATCCTAATCTCTTTTCTTCCTGGCTAACGCTGAAGATGAAAGCCAGTAACTTCTGGGTAACTTCAAACTCTAGGCCAATCAGAGCCCAGAACACAAGTTTTAAAAAAGAAAGCTGGCCACATCACTGCAGGTCTTCGCTGCAACAGCTTTTTTTTTTTTTTTTTTTTAATATTGTTTATTGGCACAACACAATATGTTACAAAATACCAAAACCACAGAAACATTTCACTGGGTAACAAGAACAGAATAGGGCCTGTATATGAAAGGTGCCATCAAAAATTTTCATTTACCACTTACGCCCCCCCCTACCCCCCGTATAACCCCCCCCCCACCAAACCCCCCCTCCCCACCCCCTCTAACAATTCAAGATTCTACTTTTTGCTGTGGGAGTGAGCGAGTCCCAATACGGAGACCAGGTCCTGCAAAAGTGGTCTCCCCGTTTAGAGACCCTCTGCTTCTCCACTGAGCAACATTGCATCATGGCGCATCACCAATGCGACATACAGGGGGCCTCCCTGGTGAGCCACTGCTGCAAGATGGTTCTTTTCCCCATCAACACAGATCTCTTCAAGAAGTCTCTCATTCCCTCTGGCATGGGCCCTTGCACCGAAAACACATCAAACAGCTGGCCAGGGGCGGGCTTCCATCGCACTTTCCACAGTCCTGATACCTGCTTGCCCATGGCCAACCAAAATGCATGCACCACCGGACAAGACCAGAACATATGGCCCAGGGTGGCGCCTCCTCCAGCACACTTAGGGCAATCATCTGACTCTCTCAAGGTTGCTCTAAAGGCTCTGTGGGGTGAGATGTGTAAGCGCAGTAAAAACTTGTAGTTCAACTCCCACCACGCCGTATTCTCTGTCACTTTGCACAACAATTTCAGACAAAGTTCCAACTGTTGAGGTTCCAGATGCCATTTCAGCTCCTGACTCCACCGAGTGCATACGGGAGTGGTGTCAAGTGGTGGTAAAGAGTCTCGTAAGCAACCATGATAGTATTTCAGAGGAGTCCTCAGTTGTGCCTCTAGCCCCAGTAATTCATCCTGGCGCTCCCACACCCCTCTAGTCAAGAAGTTAGCCGGCAGTGACCGAACATAATGTTTCAGCTGTAAATATGCAAATGCATTACCCCTATCTAAACCAAACTCCTCACACATGGACTGAAACGATTTTATGCATCCCTGCTCCGTGACCACCTGGAATAGAAAGTGGATCCCCCGAGTAGACCACCTCTTCCATAGAGCTGAGGACCCTCCCTCTGGGAATGCCAGATTACCCCGGATTGGCAGTAAGGGCGACACTGATTTGTCCCATTTAAAAGTTTTGCTGAGCCATTGCCATGTTTTACGTAAAGGGTTCAAAATGACTTTGTAGGGGCCCAAGGGGGGTAGCTGATCTGGGGGGGGGGGGGGGGGGGGGCCTGTAGCCAATATGCAAAGTGAAGAGGTTCCATCAAGGCAGTCTCGATCTCCATGCATGAGAAAAATTCAGTGGATCTAAACCAATCCGATAAATTACGTAGACAGCTGGCTATAGAGAAAAGTCTCAGATCTAAAAGCCCCAGTCCTCCCTTCCCCTGGGGCCGCATTAGTGTCTTGATCCCAATTCGTGCTCTTTTCCCCTGCCACAGAAACCCATTAAGCTGCTTCTGGAGCCACAAGTCTTCTTTGTGGCCCAAGATAAGCGGTAGCATCTGCAGGATATACGTCCATTTAGGGAATAAGATCTTATTGTATAAAGCGATGCGGCCCTGCAACGAAAGTGGAAGCCCCCTCCATCCCCGCAGCGTATTCAAAAGATTATCCCTCAATGGTGCTAGGTTTATGGCGGACAACCGGGTGAGGTCGGATGGAATCAACACACCCAAATAGCGGACCATCCCTTCGGCCCATTGGAATGGGAAATCCCCCCACCCATTCTTCTTTTATCACAGATTGGACCGGAAGTGCCACCGATTTTTGTAGATTAAGGGTGAGTCCAGAAAAAACCCCGAACTCCCTTATGACCTCAAGTACGTGGGGGACTGAGATGGTAGGCTATGTAAGGGTCAGGAAGAGATCATCCGCAAAGGCAAGCACCCGCGTCTCCCTCCCACGGCATGTCACTCCCCTGATATCTGGATCCTTTAGTATAGTACGCAGGAGGGGCTCTAAATATAGAAGGAACAACAGTAGGGAAAGGGGACACCCCTGCCTAGTACCCCTCGCCACTGGAAAGGGGGTCGAGCGGAGCCCTTTGACCAGCACCCGTGCCGTAGTGTTGCGATAGAGAGTCTTTGTGGCAGCCAAGAACAGCCCTCCCACCCCGATATACTCTAAGACATGGAATAAGTAGTCCCAGTTCACTTTATCAAAGGCCTTGGCTGCATTGAGACTCACCAATAGCAGTGGGTCTCCAGTAACCTGGCCATAGCTAACAGTACCTTCCGCACACGAGTGACCGCGTGCCGGCCCCGTACAAAACCCACCTGGTGTTCCCCCACTAGAGATGGAATGTGGATTGCTAGCCTATCCGCCAGGACTCTGGCCAAGATTTTTAAGTCCACATTAAGCAGGGATATAGGTCGATAGGATTCCATCTGGTCTGATGGCTTGCCAGGTTTAGGTATCAATGTAATGAGAGCTTCATTTTCTCCCCTAGAGAAGAACCCCCGCTCTATCACCTCATCATAATAAGCCACCATGGGGCCACAGAGCTGGGGTGCCAAAATTTTGAAGTATTCGTTGGAGAATCCGTCGGCCCCAGGGGCAGAGCCCAACTTCAATGTCTTAATAACTTTTTGTACCTCTATCCCTTGAATTGGAGCAGATAGCGCCTGTTGTGCGTCTGCCCTCAACTTGGGCATTCCTGCATCCTCAAAATAATCCCATGGCGGGGGTCCGAGTTCGCGGTCACCCGTGGCATACATGTCCTCGAAAAAGGCTCGAAACCCATCTAAAATGGCTTGCGGGGTAGAGACCCGGGTCCCACTCAGATTAAGAATCGTGGGGATAAACTGACGCGGGGCGTGCGACCGTGCTACCCTTGCCAGCAATCTACCCGACTTGTTACCAAAGCACTGAAATTTTAGCCGGCCTGCCAATAAATGTTTCTGGGCTTGTTCATGGAGGAGGGTGTTGAGTGCCACCAGGGAAGCATCCATCTTATCTTTGCGCGAGAAGGGAGCGCAATATACTTTTTTTTTTGCTAGCTTATACTCCCCTTAAGTACCCCTGAAGCTAGTCTCTTGGCCCTTGCACTTAGGTACGCAATCACCTCCCCTCTCATGACGGCCTTAGAGGCCTCCCAAAATGTAATGGACGAATCGCACGAGTCAGCGTTAGTATCAATATAGAATTGTCACTTTGCCTGCAGATGTTCTAGAAATTGTTTGTCTTGGTGTAGATATGAGGGGGAATCTCCATGATCTTACCCCAGGCGAACCCACAGCCAGATCCAGTACCAACCAGATCATTGCATGGTCGGAAACCGCCATCGGGCCCAGCTCTGCTTTCCTGACCTTGAAAAACCATGTTTGAGAAACCAAGATATAATCAATTCTCGACCAGGTTTGGTGAACTTTGGACTGATGAGTATAGTCCCGAGTAGTGGGATTGTGCACCCGCCAAGGGTCTACTAAGTGAAGTTGGTGACAAAGCGACAACAGCTTTAAGAATAAACATAATCCACCTGCTGGCAAAACTAGAGAAATACACTAAAAATTAAGGCACTTTTATAGGCTTTAAAAATACCCACTGTTCTGTCACACCCCCATTCTACCTAACATGTAAACAAGATACAGCCTACTGTGGTGAGCCTTAGGGCCCCCCATGACACTTCTGCTATGGGCATCAACATAGTTGACACCAGCTCTTGGAGAAGCTCTCTGAACCCACAGCTGGGGCCCGGCTCTGCCCACGGGTGCTGCATCCTGTATGACCCACTCAGCCACTTGTTACAGGATAGAATTCATTCACAAGCCATCTAGGCTTGACCCCTCAACCACACTGAAAAAAGGAGAAGACAGGAAAAGAGAGCCAGTGAATAAAGAATCCAGCAACAGAGGAGCCAGGAAAGAGAAGAGAACCGATTCAGGGTCTGAAGGGAGACCTGCTGCCCATCTACTCTACACCTGAGAGAACTGATTACTGTGGTGTCAGGGATCTACCTCCCAAGTGCATCTCTCACCTCTTATCCAGGAGTTTCTTTTAAACAGTTTGAAATCTAATTTTCTTACTTGCATTCTCAGGGAGGACCACAAGTAAATCCCTTAGCCACAGGAGAAATTAACCCAGAGTGGTGGCTCTGAATCCAGTCCTCTGGCTGGGCACTTCCTGTCAGGTTTTCAGGATATCCACATTATTAATAATAATTACAGTTTTTATATACCATTATAACACAAGGCTCAAGAAAGTATTAATGAATATGCATGAGATAAATTTGCATGTATGCAAACTTCTCATGCATATTCACTGTGGGTATCTTTTAAAAAAAACAGTCTGACTGGGTGTGTACTGAGGATTGGGTCGATAACTGCTGAATTAGAAGGACTGAGAAAAAAGTTTGGTGTTCTGTTGACCAGAGCATAACTATTCTGGTGATGCCTAAACTAGACACTCAAACGATTGAAGGTGAAACTAGTCATCTTCAAGGACAGTGGGGACAGAGGTGCTCACCTAGGGACCATCACTAAAGGCAGAACCAGAGAACAACACTGAAGAGAACTTCAGGTCTAAGGACTCAACTACAGTTTAAACTTTGAGCTCGTCTTGATTTTGAGAGATCTTTTTGCCTTTAATCCAGTTTAGGCCTTGTGTCCATCACCCCGGCCTCATCCTATTCCCCAGAATATTTTACTCTGTGTACTGGTTTGCTGGGGGGGAGTAGTATTTTCTTCCTATTTAAAATGACTATAAACTGCTTTTGTGTAGGACCTCTAGGGATACCCTTGCCCTCATTAAGGGGCCAGCTACCTAGGCAAGAACCATAAAGTCCAGAAAGCACACCTCATTTTCACTTCACTCACCATTCGCCATCAGAAACTTTGGGATGAGGTCCACGTTCCAATCTCGTCCCCGCCCCATGCTCTCAGGGGGTCCTTCAGGGATCTCAAATCGTTTATAAAGCTGCAGAATAGAAGGCAAAAAAAGAAGAGAGAGAGAAAAATGAAACAGTCCTCGTCTCTGCTCTTGCCTGGCACAACATTGCAAGTAAATGTGTGTGTGAAGGAGGGGGAGTGAGTGAGGAAGATACCGTACAAAACAAATTCAGAAGCAAAGGTGCTGTAATAAGAACATAAGAATAGCCATACTGGGTCAGACCAATGGTCCATCTAGCCCAGTAGCCTGCTTTCAACAAATCACAAGTACTGGGCAGAAACCCACAGTAGCAATATCCCATGCTACCAATCCCAGGGCAAGCAGTGGTTTCCCCCATGTGTATCTCATAGCAGACTACGGACCTTTCCTCCAGGAACGTGTCCAAACCTTTTTTTAAACCCAGATACACTAACCATTGTTAAACTGTTACCATATCCTCTGGTAATGGAGTTCCAAAGTTTAAATATTCCCTCCTATTTATTTTACAAGTATTACCTACTATGTAACTTCATTGAGTGTCCCTAATCATAGTACTTTTTGAAAGAATAATAAATTCACGTTTACACATTCTACCCACTTAGAATTCTGTAGACCTTTATCATACCATGTCCACAACATCAAAATTCATCCTACTAACAATATCCATCTCTGCAACCGCACCCTATACTTATGATAAGCAGCAACTCTTGAGTTTTCTGCTACAAGATAAACCGCAGGGAATCATGCACCAAAATACTGAAAATTATATACAAAAAGTTAAATATTTTTATACATTAAACAGAACATTATAAATCTCATTTAGGTTTAAGGGTGTAATATATGTGTGTGTGTTCTGCTGTAAGGATACGAGGGGTGTAGGTGTGTGTGTTGAATGGGACCAAAGAACATGCAGTGTCTGTGCAGAAATGATTGGCACAGACTACAAGGGTTAATTCATGGGTGAGGAGTGCCAGTTGGCTCCAGATTTTGCCTGATAGCATTGATGTAGTCCTGGAGTTATCACACTGCATGAAGGGACTTCTAGTTCCGATTTCCAACTGTATTCCAATAGAAAGAAGAAAACTACAGGTCCTTGCACAACCCAGGACTAGATAAGGCCTGTCCAGAGAAGGGGGGGATGACTATGAGGACAACAGGGCAGTGCCCAAGGGCCCACAACAGTAAGGGGCCCACTGTGCCCTAACTTCTATCTAATTTAATCACTTTTGGTAGGTGGTTGGGGGCCCCATGACCTTTTTTGCCAGAGGGCCCAGATCACTGTCAGTCCGCCCCTGGTCCAGAGAATCTAGAGCCAGCTGGTAACCTTGTTCACCTTATCAACAATCTCAACTTCCACCAGCCCCATCCTGAGCAGAAGTCTCCGCCTCCTTCAGATACCTGTTACTCTGATTAACAAAATGGACAAGTGGAGCTAGAGCCTCACTAAATCCAATATTCAAAAACACGAGACATCAACAGAACTGGGGGGTTTTCCAGCTCTACTAAGACCATTAGATGTCAAAAACCTCAGCTAGAAGGTGAATCTGTAAGCTTAACTTTACAGCTAAGGCCTAAACACAGCTTTCCCCCTTCATGAATTAAATTTACTGAAACACTGTACTTGGCTAACTTTAAAAATTATTTCAACATATATTTGTACTATGGAACATTTGCCTGCAGAACACATTCAGACCTGGTCTAAGGCCTGGGGCCATTTTTTTTTTAGTAAGGATTTGGAACAGTTTGGGTTTTTTTTTGTAACATCCCTTGATGCACGTCTTATCTTCCGCCTGGACCGATATACTCATATCACCCCTCTCCTCAAGTCACTTCACTGGCTTCCGATTAGGTACCGCATACAGTTTAAGCTTCTCCTACTAACCTACATGGCTTCCGATCAGGTACCGCATACAGTTGAAGCTTCTCCTACTAACCTACAAAAGCACTCGATCTGCAGCCCCTCCTTACCTCTCTACCCTCATTTCCCCTTACGTTCCTACCATAACCTCCGCTCTCAAGACAAATCCCTCCTCTCAGTACCCTTCTCCACCACTGCCAACTCCAGGCTCCGCCCTTTCTGCCTCACCTCACCCCATGCTTGGAATAAACTCCCTGAGCCCATACGCCAGGCCCCCTCCCTGCCCATCTTCAAATCCTTGCTCAAAGCTCACCTCTTCAATGTCACCTTCGGCACCTAACCACTACACCTCTATTCAGGAAATCTTGACTGCCCCAACTTGACATTTCGTCCTTTAGATTGTAAGCTCTTTCGAGCAGGGACTGTCCTTCTTTGTTAAACTGTACAGCGTTGCGTAACCCTAGTAGCGCTCTAGAAATGTTAAGTAGTAGTAGTAGTAGTATATTGCTATACCTTACAAGTAGCCTAGTTATGCTTACTCATTTGGGTGGTACTTGAATTTGTTGGTTTCTCCCCTTTTGGAGCTTGGGGGAGGAGAGATTTTTCTTTTCTTTATGGGTCATGGTGTTATTAAGGGCAACTTGTTTGCTGGCTAATCATGAAGCCGAGGTTGTTCTGGGTAATGGTAAATATAGAAGAAAAAAAATTCTCTAGGAGACTTCCTGATAAAAAGGAAAAACTGCCTTATAAAAAGTTAAGCTAAAAAGGTGGAATGTAACAGAAGATTTATTACCAGTACCCATTTAGTATACCAATATTAGGTCAGTAGTAAATAAAATAGATATTTTTAGAGACTTTGTGGCAGATAATTGGGTTGGTAACTTCCTCTTGTCAGAAATCTGGTGGATCAGGTTGTAGCAAATTTACTATGCCCTTATGGCTATATGCAATTCATTTTGCTGCTAGGAAACATAAGAGAGGTGGGGGGCCTAGCGATTATCTACAACAAACTTCTACAGGTGGAGCTAGTTGAGGCAACTATGAAAAACGAGTTGAAGGCTATTGAGGCAGACATGGGGAAGTCACTGCTTGCCCTGGGATTGGTAGCATGGAATGTGGCTACTATTTGGGTTCCTGCCAGGTACTTGTGACCTAGACTGGCCACTGTTGGAAACAGGATACTGGGCTAAATGAACCATTGGTTTGACCTAGTATGGCTGTTCTTATGACTTCAGTGGGAGTACTAGTTTTAAAATAGGCCACCAGGCAGTTGGGAGGGGAGTTTTGAAGATCTTTCTGCAATATTGAAGCAGCCTGCCTCAATTTCAATCCACTCTTGTTGCTGGGGACTTTAAATATCCATTTAGATAAACATGATAAAAATTGTAACAGCGTTTTTGGAAATTTTTACAAAATAAAAAAATTTACAGATCATAAACAAAGGTAGCACACATTAGGCAGGACATGTTAGATGCTATTATAACATCATTCGACTCCCCTCGAAGTACCTTAGTAGATCATTGGGCTGCTCACAAGTCTTTATGGTCTGATAATTTCTTGCATGAATTTACTTTATACTTACAAGTAAACAAATCACATTATAGGGATAGAGTTATAGCTCTTTCAAGGGGTAGGAAAGATTTTTCCCCAATTATGTTTAGAGGTTGAAAAATGATTTTCTGAGTTATCATCTACAAACATCTCACTGCAAATTTGGAGCGAAACTTTTCAACCTACATTAGACAATATGGATCCTTTGCACATAGAAGCCAACTTTCCAAAATTATTGGGGGTGCTAGACCTATTGGAAAATTACCTCTCTCTGAATGCAGTCAAGGAGTTTGTTCAATATTGGGGGTGCTCAAGCATCCACAGAGCCGGCTCCTATGCCTTTGCGTCAACTCCCGCAGCCAAGGTCTTTGATAGACCCATGATCACCAAGGAGCTGAAGCAAAGAAAGAAATGCACAAGACTGGAAACAGATTGGACACTAAAACAGACAGATGAGTTAAAATCTCTCTGGAGACAGCAAATCAATCTTTTTTTTTTTTTTTTTTTTAAATAAAATTCAGCAGCAAAAGATGAGGTATTTTTCAAAAAGACTGTGGACAGCTGCAATTCTTCTAAGGAACTTTTTAATATAGTGAGAAACTTGTCGAGTCCTGTTGAGAAGTCAGTTTCACAATCGGACATCACTCAGATTTAGCTTTATATTTTAAGGAGAAAATTCTAGAAATTCAACGAGAACTGGATAAAGAGCAATATTTCAAAGGAAAGACAGAACTAGAGTTAGACAGGGATCAGACAGTTGTGGTTCCTATGGGAATCCTTAACGAGCACGTTTGGAACTCCTTTTCCATTGTAGATGAGGTGTCATAAGCAAAATTACATAAGTTTGCAAAAGGGTCCTGTCAACTAGATCCATGTCTAGCTAAAAATCTGAAATCCTTGCCTTCTCATTTGGTGTCTATACTTACTCAGCTGATCAATTTTTGAGGTAAGGGATATGCCAGTTCAACTGGGGCATATTCTGCCGTCTCCTTTGCCGAAGAGCTTAAATGTTAATTAAAATCTCTGTTCTAATTATACCAGTGGCCAACATTCCATTTTTGGATAAATGGTACTGGCAGTAGTGGGATTACAGCTACAGAATTACCCTTCTCATATCCAAATATCGGACTCCAAACAAATCGGGATTTCGTCCTAGCTACAGCACTGAAACTCTTACTGGCCTTAATGACAAACTTAAGAAAAAATAAAACCAACTTAGATAACGGCATTCCAACAGTGGTTATGAAGTTGGATCTGTATCTGTTGACCACCTTTAATCTGGTCAATCACGATATCCTGTTAGGTAGATTATCTCAAACTGAAATCTCAAGATACAGTCTTGAAGTGGTTTTCAGGATTTTTGAAGCACCGCATTTTGTAAGTAGTATGGAATAAATCTCTTTCAATGGCTTGAAAAAATGATTTGTGGAGTCCCACAAGGCTCAACTTTCTCCAGTTGTTTTTAATGTATACTTAAATGAACTGCAACATGTGCTTAGTTCTTTTGAAGTAAAAGTACTTCTCTTATGCAGATGATATCTCTATATATTTCCTGTAGCGAGAAGCTTTCAGGAGACTATACTGTAGATGTCAGAGGTGTTTGATTCTATTTCGTTGTGCATGCATGCAAATGGTTTGAAAACTAATCCAGATATGACAAATTGATGGGTAGCACACAAAGAAGTTGCCACAAGAGACAATAAAGTTAGCCTTGACTGAAGTTCTAATTCAAATGAATATAAAAGGAATAATTCTGGATTCTAAACTAACTATGGAAAAACAAGTGAATACAATTGTTGTTAAGATGGTCATGCAATCTATGGTACTAAGTCAGATTGTTTATTGCAATACTGTTCTTTTAGGATTACCTGAAAGACAATTACATCAACTCCAAATTGTGAAGCTGATTTTGGGAAGGAATCATAATCATGTTACCCCATTGCTTACTGAATTGCATTGATTGCCGGTAAAGGCTAGGATACATTTTAAAATGGCTGACATTTGTTTTTTTAGACTTTATATGGTTTAACTCCTGAATATCTTCCAATATATAATTTCTGTTTATTCCCTTTCCAGGGTATTGCTTCCCGCTCAGGAAGTTAGATTATATATTCCAGCGATATCAACTTGTCAGAAATCAATGACTAGGCAGAAAATTTTGACTGGTAGGGGTCCGGCTTTGTGGAATGAACTGCCGTGTAATATCCACAATGTTATAACACTTTTAGGAGAATTATTAAAGGCTTTTTTTCCCTTGTATTTGACATGTGTTTAGAGATTCTATATGAACCAGAACAATCATCATAGAAATATACTGTTATAAGAGGGATTATCTCTTTGGTTTACATTTTATATGTGATCTGCCTCAAGTCATCTCAATAAGCAGAATAAAAATGTCAATATTGGATTAGATATATTTGATTTCCTATTTGTGTGTGGCTAGGACCCTCAAGGGGTCTGTTTACTAAGTCACACTGTAGGCGCGCACACTTTTTAAGCGTGCGCTGAGATGCCCATAGGAATATAATGGGCATCTCTTATCGTTAGCGTGTGCTAATTTTTAGCACTCGCTAAAAAAAGTGTGCACGCCTACAGTGCGGCTTAGCAAACATGGCCCTAAGTTTGCTAATTATGTATTTTCTTAAGCTATATAACTGTGAAGCAATTACGTAAAATTAGTAATTTCTTGTAATGTAGGTGGTATTACGTCGCCATCACAGTAACATTTTACAAGCAGCACTCAACCAGAAAAAAAGTTTCTACAGCAATGTTGCAAGAGACACACCTTGAAACATGCTAAGCTACAACAGTGGTGGGTAGGGGAAAGCATTGCAACATCAGCAGTAAATAGGAAAGGAGGGTGTGCGATTCGTTTCTATAAAAACCTGTTGGTTGAAAAACAGAAAGTTTATATAGGGGAAGAAGGGAGGTATTTTAGAACGTGACAATTGAACAGAACCACTATTTATTATGTAACTTATATGCACCCGTTTATGATAAAAAGGTTTTTGTTTTGTTTTTTTTGCAAAAAAAAACAAAACAACATTCCTATTAAACTGGGAAGTGACTAACTCTGCCCATAATCCCACATTAGATAAATCTCATCCTTCACCAAGAGACAAGTTAGATCCTTTAAAAGGTATACCGCTGGTATTAGCAGCTCTTCATCTTTTGGATGTACGGCGGATATTTCACCCACAGGACCGAGACTGTGCTCGCTTATCTAAGTGAATGACACTCAAGCAAGGTAGATTTACTGACCACTAGAATTTGTTCTCGAAAATAAAATCCGGATAGGTCCCTATGCAATATCAGATTATGCCATGGTATGGTTCGATATTGATATGGCATATAATCATGGAGCCCTTACTTTTGGCGATTTCCCTTGGAATTATACCAAGATCTTGCTTTTCAGGATTCCCTCATTAAAAAGTGGCAGGAATACAAGGCATTAAATTCATATAATAAAGATAGGACTGTCATATTTTGGGGGGCAGCCAAACAGTACTTAGAGGAGAAACAACTGCCTACATGGCTCATAAAAGAAAAAAAAAAAAAGACTAGAGATTGAGAGAAATACTACGCAGCCTTTACGGTGAAGTCCCTTCTCAGGTCAAAGCACATCTAATGGCCACTCAGGTGACTTTAAATACATGCCTCCATCAACATGCAGTGAAATCACAGCTGTACTACAAATATAAGCTTTAAATGCATGGCAATACAGGAGGTGTGCTGCTAGTAAGGTTGACAAACAATGGTGAAGGAAAAGGCATATTTTATCACTGAAACAAGAGACGGACAGGAAGTGAAAGAGGACAGGGAGATTTCCTCAATATTATAACATAGTAACATAGTAGATGACGGCAGAAAAAGACCTGCACGGTCCATCCAGTCTGCCCAACAAGATAGCTCATATGTGCTAATTTTGTGTATACCCTACTTTGATTTGTACCTGTGTTCTTCAGGGCACAGACCGTATAAGTCTGCCCAGCACTATCCCCGCCTCCCAACCACCAGCCCCGCCTCCCAACCACCGGCTCTGGCACAGACTGTATAAGTCTACCCAGCCTTATATAATACTTTTGGGGGTGGGGGGTGGATAGCAAAATCAGTATAGATCTTTCCGTCTTAGACCAGTCTTTCAAAACAATTGTGGAATGTCCCGTCTCAGAAGAATGGGCAGTGAGACAGTCATTGTCATTAAGTGCCTGGGTCAGACTGTTTCCACATGGAGTTTTATAAAATTTTACAAGACCATATTGTGTCTTTTTTATAAGCAATGTTTATGGCAATCCTAACTCATAAGAAATTACATGAGACTTTGAACTTGTCACAAATAATAGTCCACCCTAACCCACGTAAGGGCCACCAGAAACCTGAATCATATAGACCTATATCTCTATTGAACAGAAGACTAAAATTATTGGCAAAGGTTCTAGTGCACCGTTTGGCTCGGTGCTTCCACTTACAATAGGTGACCCAACAATGTCCAGAACTTTGAGGTGGTCCATGGCAAATTGTTACCATTCATCTTGATTAGTTTTGATGCAAGAACGTAAAACCTTTGAAGTCAGAATGATTAAATATTTTAACACCCAACAGAAAGGACTTAACAAGGATCTGGGGTTCCTAGCCCATTATAAACCATAAAGCTGTATGTCTCTGTTGATCACCCTCCCCTCACCTATCCACACCCACCCTGTTAGAATATCAATGATATGCTTTGATGTCCCCATGCATACCTCCTACCCACCCCCATCCTCCCACCCTGTCAGACTGTCATAGTAATGCTTGAATGTTTTCACTTATATACACTGTCAGCTAGCACATTTGCTTATTTCCGATCTGAGGAAGAAGGGCAACCTTTGAAAGCTAATCAAGAAATGTATTAAGTTATGTCCAATAAAAAAGGTATCATCTTATTTTCTTTTCCATGTTTTATTTTGTTTGATTTCTATTGATAACCTTAAGAGTGGACTAACACGGCTACCACACTCCTCTACTTTTGATGCAGAAAAAGCCTTTGACAGAATTTCCTGGAATTTTATGTCTACAGTTATGCAGAGGTACGGGCTGGGAGATATATATATTTTTTTTAAATCAGGGCAGTACAAGCTTTTTATGCCTCTCCTCTTCAGACTCATTTTCCATTTCCAGAGGTACCAGACAAGGTTGCCCACTGTCCCTGTTGTTGTTCATACTTGTGATGGATCCTCTAATCCAAGAAATTCAGAATAATTTAGACATTAGGGGAGTGCATATTATTCCACACTTTATACTAACTTTTTGTACATACTGTCAAAGCAGTTTACATATATATGCAATTTTGTTCCTCGCTTAGAATTTTATGATAGTGCAGGTTATCAATACATTTTATTATTGTATACTATCTTTGCAGGTACTTTTCTATCCCAAATGGACTTTTGCTAATGATTTCTTAGTCCACCTGATGTCTCCTGAAAACCCCTTACAAACTCATGGAAAGTTTCTGGGAGTTCAGAAGTTTCTTGGGATTTAAATTGAAATTTTATAAGTCAGAAGCTTTATTGATGGATGATACCAAGCGTCATAATTGGAGGGGGAATTTTCCATTATGCTGGGCTGATTTTTTTTTCTTTTTACTTATCTAGGCATTCAGTTGACAACGTCCACTATTGAACTTTATATAGCAGAAACATTTCCCGCTTGCTTCAAACCACCAAACAATTTGGCAGAGCCTTCCATTATCACTATCACACAGAACAGCGTTAAACTGTACGACCTTGTTTCCAAGATGGCTTTATGTTTTGAGGACTCTTCCATATTTTATGTAAAGATTTATGTATTCTAAGATGTGAATTAGGGAGATTTTGTCGGGCAGGGAAGAAGATGCAATTTGATTTTCTGGTGGGAAAATGGTTGGGGGGGGGGGGATTAGGGTTACCAATTTTTCAAAAATAAAACTGGGCATGTTTGTTGCATCACTTAAATGATTGTATTTACGATACTGATAGTTACTCTCATTGTGATTATGGAGAGGGAGCATTTCTCTCCATGGTATCTGCAATTACTTACTTCAGGCCATGCAAGGAAAGCTCCCACAGTCTCTAAGGAATAGTATATTTTTCTGGCCCCCCTGTGAGGTTTGGAGATTGCTGCATAATCTCGGAGGTATCGACTCCACATGTTCACAATTCCTTCCGTTGGTAGGCAACACAGAGTTTTCCCCGGAATATGAAAGTTTTTACTAGGTGAAAGGCAAAAGGAATCTTGTTGCCGGATCATATGATTCAAGAAGGCAGCCAGCTTTTATCTTCGGAAACCATATGGCAATAAGCAGGGAATTGCCCGGCAGACAACTATGCATATTATTAACTGTCTCATTACGTTCATTCATTAAACTCCAGGGCATTAATGGTAGAAATTCCAAAGTACAGGAGATTTTACGAGAGGAAAGCCTGACCCTCTTTCGGTGCCTTCCTTGTATAAAGCTATCTCTATGTTAGGTCCAGCTAAAACGTATAGGGAACTGATAACTCAATGACAAGAGGAGTTGGGGATCAATTCTTGGAATAGTGATATAGGAAGGATTGTTCCCAGAATCCCAAATGTACTGCACAGTGCCAATTACAGGGAATACTGGTTCCAAGTACTCCATAGAGCTTACTTTTCCTCAGTCAGAGCATTTAGAGCAGGCTGGGTGGATCCTTATGATTGTCCTAAATGATGATCTAGGACATATGTTCTGGTGCTGTCCCAAAGTTTGTAGATTTTGAGGTTCTGTTATACAATATTTGCAGAACATTCTAGATCAGGTTTTAAATATCTTCCTTTGGGCTAGGTGCTGGAGAAGGGAAATGATTTGGGAGTCATTGGGGGCTAATTTATTTATTCAGAAAACAAGAGCAATTGCTTTTAAAATGTACACTGGGATCGTGAACACAGAACTCCGCACCCTCTTTTTGGGAAGAGGAATAACGTGCATGCATTCATTTTTCTGGAGCTTCAGGGTGCTAAACAATCTCCTAGAAAGAAGAAACCATTTTTACAAGTCTGAATATCTCCATCCCAGACAGTAAGAAGCTTAGTGGTTAATTCGTTGGGAGGAAGATTCTAGAATGCTATGAGTACATTTGGGTGCCCAGGAGGGAGGGAGGATGGGGTACACAGGGTAGGCAGAGAGTGACTTACAACAATCACTAGAGAAGTCTACTAAGGAAGGGACTATAACAGTCCAAGTCCCTTCTGGTTTAAGGTTCAGATGTGCCATAACATCCCCGGGGGGTCTATTCTCTTATGTTTTTACATGGCTATCACTACTATTTATTGGTGTTATGGATAGAGAGGGGTAGGAAGGGAAGGAAGGGGATACAGAATATATAACATGACTTAAGGCAGGAGGGTTTTTTTGTGTGTGTGTGATCAGCTTTACTATTTGTTCATATATAAGGTATGAACATTACAGTAAAACAGATGATCCAGTAGATCCTTCTAGAACAGGGGTTCTCAACCCAGTCCTCGACACACACCCAGTAAATCGGATTTTCAGGATATCAACAATTAATATGCATGAAATAGATTTGCATATAATGGAGGCAGTGCATGCAAATCTCTCTAATGCATATTCATTATGGATACCTTGAAAACCTGACTGGATGGTTGTGTCACAAATATTGGGTTGAGAACCCCTGTTCTAGACTGTATGTAAATGGATATGGTAGCTGAAATGTAGGTTCTTAGAAAGAAGGGTCCCTCAAGGATTGTGCTCATCTGCTATTCTTTTTAATACCTCTCTGTAGATTGTTAAATTGTTCTGGAATTCAATTCAGACTTTATGCAGATGACATACAATTTTTAATTCCATTTGAGAAAAGTGTTCAAGATACATCTGATGAATTGAAATTAATCATGCACTCTGAATTGTTGAATGTCTGCAAACAGTTTGAAATTGAATATTAACACTACTCAGATTTTATTGTTGACAACTTATGAGTCACCTGATATTCCCACAATTTTTCATTATGATAATTAATATCTACTGTTTGGAAACAGATTTGGGGGTCAATGCTTGATGATGGTCTGACAATGAGAGTGCATGCGTTGAAGATTATTAGAGATGTTTATTTTAAAATTACGGCTAGTGAGAAGATTGAAGAACTCATTGAGTCAGCATAATTTTAGAACTGTTGTGCAGAGTTTAATTACTCCTTGTTTTGATTATGAATTATTACTTGGACTTTCAAAGACCCCGATTAAAGAATTACAAACAGCTCAAAACTCAGTAGCTAGGGTTCTGGCACGGACAAATAGCTTTGAACACATCACTCCAGTGTTCAGAAGTTTACATTGGTTATCGAGTATAGGGTCCAGTTTAAAACCATTTTCTTGGTGACACAACAAGTCTCAGAGATACTTGTGACTAGACTTCATATTTATCAACCAAATTGGCCTTTAAGATCAAGAACTCAGGAATTGCAATTGCTCGATATTCCATCTCATCATATGAGCGATCAGACAAGTACAGAAACAAAGACATTTTATATTGCTGGCCCAATATATTGGAATGGGGTCACCCCTCAGACTTAATTACAGAGTTCAAAGAATTTCAGAGGGAACTGAAAACTGTTTATGCAAGGCTATAGTTGAGGTGATGAATGAAGATCTGGACTGGTTCAGCGATTTATTTTATGATGTTGAGTCTGGTTTGTTTTTATATTATGTAGGAAAATTTGTAATCCACTAAGAAATATGGATTGAGCGGAATATACGTTTTTTTAATAAATAAACAAACCCTGCTCATCCCTTACCCCATCCCCTCCCAAAAACTTAGATCCTTACAAAGTAATCTCTGCATTCCACTGCCCAAAAAAAAAAAAAAAAAAGAAAAATCAGCCTGACTTTATATGACACTCTTTCTGCTATGTGGCTCCTTCACTTTGAAATTCTCTATCCCCTGAACTTAAGGATGGAGACGCCTTATCTCAGGTTCAAGACTGGAGTTAAGACATGGCTCTTCCCCCTTTCTTTTCCGGAAAGGATGAGGTTTGCCTGGCAGGTGCCCTGGGTTCTTGTTTTCCATCCTAAAATGTACAAACATAGATTGCAAACCACATCTCTTCCTTCTTATCTATAATCTCTCTATTGTATTGTTGGGGCCTACACTGTTATACTTTTAGCCTCTATTTCCCTTGGGTTCTACATAATGACCAATCTTGCAGCTATATTTATTATGGACTGCTTTGATATTATTAATGAATTATGGTATTATCAAACACAAATAAATCAATAAGCTCTCACTTGAGCCTTTGAAACCTGAAAGTTTTCACATCATCTCAAATTTGCCATTTTAGTCCAAGATGGTCACGAGCACAATTCTCTTCAAATTACAATAATCTCTGGGTGATCAAAAGTAATTGATCACCACATGGAGACAGTTCTGACATCTGTAGTTATATGCAGACAAGCCAGAGGAGATCACAAAACTCAGATTCACTGTTTGACTGGTATGGGATTAGGAGAGGAGGATCATGTGTGTGGGGGGGGGGGGGGGGGGGGGGGTTGCAGACAGAGAGAGGGAGAGAGATTGCACCTGGGAGAAAGGAAGAAAAAGTCAAATGCTGGAACCGCAAGGAAGGAAAGGGGAAGGAAAGGGAAAGGAAGGAAGGAAGAAAGAAAAAGAAAAATACTGGACCTAGGGATTGGAGGGGAGTTATGGAAGAAAAAAAAACCCATGGACCAGGGAGGGGGAGAATGGAAGAAAGAAGTGATGAACTCAAGGGGTGGAGAAGAAAGAAATGATGGACCTGAAGGTAAAGGGGAAGGAGAAAGATGTTGGGGTCACAGGGGCAGAAAGGAAGGGAGGAAACATGCAGATGTCAGGCTACAATGAAGGAAGGGGGGGGGGGCAACAAATGCAGAATAGAAGGAGAGAAACTGGGCATGAGGGGGAACTATGAGGGAGAGGTCATGGGGGGGGGTGTCAAGGAGGATAATACGTAGAGAGGCTAAAAATGTGGCAATGGTGAAGAGGAAAGATAAAAGAGATTAGGAGGAAGGGGAAGGAATGAACTGGGAGAGCTAGGAGGTGAGAGAAGGATATGGAAAGTTGATAAGTACTTAAAAAGTAAAAAAAAAAAAATAGATGAGAGTACTGCGGGCTGAGAAAGCAGTTGGAATCTTGAGTTGATAGAAAAAGAAAGGAAGGAAAGTATTAAAACAGAAAATATCAACATGTCAGAGACTGATGTAATAAGGGAATGGAACAAGAGAGGAGGAGAAAAGAGAAATGAGAAATAGACAGCAACCCCTGGCAAGAGGAGAATACAGACAGGAAAGCAGAAAAGAAAAATTAGAATAAATATGATGGGGAAAATGTCCCTACAACAAAAAGTAGAAAAAAGTGTTTTACTATGAATTGCTTAACAATGTTAGTTTAGGAAATGTACATCGTGGATGTTTTTGTATTATGAGGAAATGCATTTCTGTTATTTCTCTCATGTTGTGGTATATGCTTAGCTTGAATTATTGGGGTTCCCAGATCAATTTTTGTTTTTATATTTCTATTTCTAATTTATGATCTCATTCTGTATTTGATGAGGGTCTGTCTTTGTTTTGTGTGACTGAGGCAGGGCCGCCGAGAGGGGGGGACAGGGGGGACAAAATTCCCCGGGCCAGGGCCGCCAGGGGGGCCCGGCACCGCATGTCCTTTGCATGCATAGGCGCCGAGTCCATAGGTGCTCACCCCTCCCTCCGAGTTCCAGGGCCCGCCCTCAGTCCCTCCCCCTCCGACTCCCAGGGCCTGCCCTCTGTCCCTCCCTCCGAATTTCAAAAGCGATCTTCTTACCTCGTCGGGGTTATTGCGAGAGCAGCACACAGTGAAAAGCGTGCAGGCTCGCGCTTCAGCCTTCCCTTGTCTGTCTCTCAGCTCTGGTCCCGCCCTCATTTCCTGTTTCCACAAGGGCGGGACCAGAGCTGACAGACAGACAAGGGAAGGCTGAAGCGCAAGCCTGCACGCTTTTCACTATGTGTTGCTGTCGCCGTATCCCCGACGAAGTAAGAAGATCGCTTTTGAAATTTGGACGGAGGGAGGGACGGAGGGGGGCCTTGGATCTCGGAGGGAGGGGAGGGCAGGGGGAGAAAGAAGAGATTGCTGGACAAGAGGGCAGGGCAGAGGGGAGAGAGAAGAGATCGCTGGACAGGAGGGCAGGGCAGGGGGGAGAGGAGAACTGCTGAACATGGATGGATGATTGGAGGGGGCAGGGGAGAGAGGAAATTTACTGGATATGGGTGGATGGAGGGGAGTGAAGTCAGGAAGGAGATGCACATGGATGGAGGGGAGGGAAGAGAGGAGAAATGCTGGACACGGATGGATGGAGTGGAGAGCAGGGAAGAGAGAAGAAATGTTGGACACGGATGAAGGGAAGGGAAGGAAAGACAAAGGAAGGAGATGCACACGGATGGAGGGGAGGGAAGAGAGGAGAAATGCTGGACACGGATGGATGGAGAGCAGGGAAGAGAGAAGAAATGTTGGACACGGATGAAGGGAAGGGAAGGAAAGACAAAGGAAGGAGATGCACACGGGTGGAGGGAAGAGAGGAGAAATGCTGGACACGGATGAATGGAGTGGAGAGCAGGGAAGAGAGAAGAAATGTTGGACACGGATGAAGGGAAGGGAAGGAAAGACAAAGGAAGGAGATGCACACGGATGGAGGGGAAGGGAGTGAAGAAATGCTGGATATGGATGGAGGGAAAATTGCTGAATTTTAAGGGCTGGATCGGAACACTTTCAGGACAGACGCCGAAACTTGAGGAAGGATAGGGACAGGGCTACAGATAGTAGACAGGACGCATAAGGACACAGGAGGATGGTGGACATGGTGAAAGAAAAAATAGCAAATGGAAAGAAGACACTGCATAAAACAGAAGACGGGATCAAAGCGAATAGAAAAACTATGATCAGACAACAAAGGTAGAAAAAAGTGTTTTATTTAATTGGAATATGTCAGCTTTTGGAAATGTGTATCTGTGATATTTTTCATGCAAATTTCAATTTTTCTAGTATTGCTGCATGCTGAGTCTGACTTCTTGAGGTAGCTTTCTAGTTCAGTATTTTGCCTTCATATTTTTTTTTATTTCTAGTTCCTTGTGTCATATCTGTTGTCATGTGTTTTTCATGTGTGATCAAGGTACAGTATTCTGCTAGCGTGTAGTATTTGCAGCCCTTTTTGTTTTGTTTTCCATTAGGTTGTGTACTGGTGTTTTAGAGCCCGCTGTAATTATAGTGCTGCCTTTCCACGCATAAGGTTGTAGCTCGTCCTGTCCTTGGAATTAGTGCTGTTATGGGTAAGGTTATGAGTGGGTTTTTGCACAAGTTTGTGTATAGTGTTTTGCAGTGGAGAGATTGTGTTTTGGCCTTACTGAGGTGGCACCAAAACATCAGAAAAGGTGTAGAGCCTAAATCATGACACACTACCTCTTGAAGGATCTACATATAGTGCAAGGGCCCGGCGGCGGACGGAGGGGAGCCCAGGGGCGGCCTTGTCCCAGGCCTGGCCCAGTCTCTCGGCGGCCCTGGACTGAGGTATGGGTTCTGTGGGCATGTAGCTTCTGTGTAGAGCTCTGTAGCTATCTCACTTGTTCTTTTACCAGGAGGTGTATTGGTATTTTTGGGCCCCGTGTAATATTTGTAGTGCTGCCTATTCATATGTAGGATTCTTGCTATTTGAATCATAGAAATTAGTGCTGATGTAAGACATATTTATTCATGAACGTTAGGATTCTTTTCAGGTTTTGTATTTCACAATGTGCTTAGTTGGAGAAGAGTTATTTAGCTATAGCTCAGACGGCACAAGAATCAGAACATTTTTTGAATGGTGCCTTCCATGTTTTTGAATACATGTTATTTGTGGCTAATTTCGTTATCTTTGAAATGTATTGTTGCCTTTTTGTCAACTTGTGTCCTCACAGAAGGATTAAAAATGTAATTATTGAAATTTTAATATTCATTTGCTAAATGATATAATATATATTTCCTTAAAAAAAACGATGGTGTGCTTTGACAATTTTTGCTCCTCGTCAGCATGCCACGAGATGAAAGGTTGAAAAATCAACGCTCTAAAGAGCCCACTTCAAAGCCTTGATTCTAGAGTCTTAGTCTGAGTAATAGGGTCTTTGTGTCACCACCACAAAAAGATCAGAGATTAGTGAACGCATGTGAAAGTGTTTTTATTTATTCTGAAGTGATGGAATAAGTTGCCTCCGTGTGCTGAATGATCTCTCCAAACTCAGGAAAGCTTTGAAAATCTGTTTCCCCATTTACTGAATTAGCTATACAGGGCTGAAGGTTGGAACTGTATTAGGTTCTAGAACTTCTAATACAGAATGGGGTGGATTATTCTTTAGATAGGATTCTTTCTTGGGCATTGAACTGATTTGGATACTGCTGATGTATTATTTCTTTTTGATATTTGTTTTATGGGAGAATGGGCAAGAAAACATTTGTCATAACAATGACCCAAGTGTGTGTGTTTTTCCCCCTTACTTTTCCCCTCACTTCTTTTCCATTTTCAGTTTCTTTTCACCTTCCCTACTTTTGTCCCAAACATCAATTTGTTTTCCCCCTTTTATCTATTTTCTTCTCTATCAACTCAGATTCCACTCCTTCCCACTTCTCATTCTCCTTTAACTTCTCACCTACCTTCCATCTCCAACTCACTTTCCAGCTCATCTTGTTGCTTTCTGGTCCCTCCTTTGTATTCCCATTCCTCCCTGTATTCTCACTCCATACTATTTTCCCCTGTATCTTTTGCCCCATCTTAACTCCCCCACTTCCATTAGCCCCCTCAGCCCTTAACTACTATTTTCTAATCCCTCATCTCTTGACTCACCCCAGTCCCTCGTTTCACTCACTCTCTTCCCTGCCTCCAGTCACTCTCTTCTGTCTTGTATTCCCACCCTGCCATTACATCTTTTATTATGCTTCCAGTCCCATTTCCACCCTCTTGGCCTCCTTACAGGCCCATGCTTTTCCTCTGTCTCAAGTCTTCATTCCTCTCCACTACTTCTTACCAATTCCCTAGTCTTCCAGGTTCTTCTTACCTACCTCAACTCTTAACCCTCTCTCCCACCCCATCTTAACCCCTAGCCTGAGCTCATATCTCCCAGTCCCTCCAATATATCCGTGGTCTTATCTCCCAGTCCATCTAATACATTCATGCTCACACTCCTGCCCCTCATTCAATTACTGACTCCCTACTATCCCACCAAATACCTACTCAGTTTCCGCGAGTTCCCACTCTCCTCCTACCCAAACTGAGTCTCTGCTCTTTCTAATCCTCAGGTCCCCCCCCCCCTCCATCCAATCCCCATACAATCTCTCAGTGCCCGCTCTCCCCAACTATCTGAGACCCCCATCAAATCTGGATCTGCCCACTCTCTTTCCCCTACCCACCAATCTGACAATCTTGGCACTCCCCTCCCTACCAATCCCCACTTGCACTTCTCCTTCAAATCTAGGTTCCCTCGAGAATACTTCTAGTTCTCCCCTCCTATAGCTAAGCATCTCTGGCCTGACTCACTCTATCTCAGTCACCCGACGCTCTCCCCTCTATTCCTTGCCACCTCTCTGCCTCACATCTAGGGGTGGCCTGACAGTGTTCTCAGCCCTCAGGAAGTAAGGGACATGGGCCCCTAACCACCTATCAAAAGTGATTAAATTAGATGGAACTAGCGAAAAGCGGGCCGCCTTCTGCGGTGGACCCTTTAGCACTGCCCTGTTCCAATGATCAGTCTGCCCCTGCTCATATCCCAGGCCCACACACCTCTCTTTCTGCCTCTAGTCTTCTCTATTCCCGTCACCACACCTTTCTCCCATCCTTGCTTGCCTCCACTTCCTCTCTGTCCATCCACTCTCTACAAAGAAGCAGTATCCTCCATCCAACCTTTTCCATCTATCCTCTATTCTCAGGGTGCTTCACGTCTCCCTCTTTTCTCCTATTACATCCTTTACCCTTCCCCAAAGTGTCTCACTGCCTCCCTTAACAGGCTACTACACGTGTGACCAGGCAAAAAAAAAAACCCAAACAAAGCGTCTCTCCCTCATCTTCCCTCTTATTTGCTATCGCAGTCTCCAAGTTGGTCTCCATGCAGCAGCTTTGGAAGTTTCCAGAATGCAGGCCCAGAGGCTTCAGTGGTAGCACAAGGCACAGGAGTGTCTCCCCCCCCCCCCCCCCCCCCCCCCCCCCATTCAGCCACCCTCTGCACCTGGTCTAGCATTCAAAAAATCCCATGTTTCTTCCTGCACTGTGATGGCTTCTCATAGCTGCCTCCTTCAGTCATCTGGTTCCTACTTGAACTGCTTGGGGTTCTTCAGAGCTCCACCTGGCTCAAACAGTGCTTCTGCAGGAACCACGATGCTGAAGGAGGAAGTGTGGGGTTTTCACGCACCAGCCCAGGAACACTGGAATGGTTAAGGGAGAAAAGTCTGGGTGAACATGGCCAAGACCGAACTTATTGTCTTCCCACCCAAACCCACTTCTCCTCTCCCTCCACTCTCCATCTCAGTTGATAACACCCTCATCGTCCCTGTCTCATCTGCCCGCAACCTCGGTGTCATCTTCGACTCCTCCCTCTCCTTCTCTGCACATATCCAGCAGATAGCCAACACCTGTCGCTTCTTCCTCTATAACATTAGCAAAATTCGCCCTTTCCTCTCTGAGCCAGTGGCGTAGCCATGGATGGGCCTGGACCCATCCTATTTGGACTCAGGCCCACCCAAAATTTTGGCATTCTTGCTGTGGCTCTCAGAGATCCTCAAACCCCACCAGCTGAAGATTTCCTCCTCTTCAGGCAGCTGGTGCTCTTTCAAACCACAGCTGGCAGAATTTGCCTCAAGCTGACACCTCTGCACATGCTTAGTTTTCATGCATGCACAGCCTGCTGGCTGTGGCATCAGCTCAAGGAAAGTGCTGCTGGCTGCTGTTAGGAAGAGCGCTGACTGCCTGAGCAAGAGGAAATCTTCAGCTGGCGGGGTTTTTTAGATCCCTTCTTGCTCAGGTGTTTAATATTTTGGGCTTGCAGGTGGAGGGAGGGACAAAGAGCAGAGAAAATCAGAGCAGAGGGGGGCTAGGGACGGGGGAGCATGAATTCCATGCCCACCCACCTTGGACTCAGGCCCACCCAAAATTGGCTGTCTGGCTACGCCCCTGCTCTGGGCACACCACCCAAACTCTCGTCCACTCTCTCATCACTCTCGCCTTGACTACTGCAACCTACTCCTCACTGGCCTCCCACTTAGCCATCTATCCCCCCTTCAGTCCGTTCAGAACTCTGCTGCTTGTCTTATCTTCCGCCTCGACCGATATACTCATATCACCCCTCTCCTCAAGTCACTTCACTGGCTGCCGATCAGGTACCGCATACAATTCAAGCTTCTCCTACTCACCTACAAATGCACTCTATCTGCAACCCCTCCTTACCTCTCTACCCTCATCTCCCCTTACATTCCTACCTGTAACCTCCGCTCTCAAGACAAATCCCTCCTTTCAGTACCCTTCACCACCACCGCCAACTCCAGGCTCCGCCCTTTCTGCCTCGCCTCACCCCATGCTTGGAACAAACTCCCTGAGCCCATACGCCAGGCCCCCTCCCTGCCCATCTTCAAATCATTGCTCAAAGCCCACCTCTTCAATGTCGCCTTCGGCACCTAACCACTACACCTCTACTCAGCAAAGCTAGACTACCCCAACTTGAAATTTCGTCTTTTAGATTGTAAGCTCCTTTGAGCAGGGACCGTCCTTCTTTGTTAATTTGTACAGCGCTGCGTAATCCTAGTAGCGCTCTAGAAATGTTAAGTAGTAGTAAGTAGTTGCTGGAGCGAAGTTCTGTGAGGAAAGGGAATGGAGTACTAGTGTACTTAAAGCTCCAGGATTTGAGTGTCAGGAGGTACCCACAGCTAATGATACCCCTGCTTCTTTGTGAACCAGAAAGGGAGCTGCCTGGTCTGAAGTCTCTCTATCCTCCTGTGTTCTTATCCGATTCATCTGTACTGCCCTGCATCTCCACCGAGACTCACCTTGGGGATGCTATCCATGACTGTCCAAGCAACATCAAACCTCTGAACACAGGTAGCAAACATCTGCTAGCCCAAAGAGACAACTCATGGGAACAGTTCTCCAAAGGGATCAATTTTTTTTTTACAGGCACATAAAACACTGCTTGTAAAACTACCCCATGTGACAAGAGTGCGCATACTTTACATTTGGTGGACTTGCCCACAGGTGCAACAAGACTGGAAAAAGGTGTTACAATTTAATAGTTTAACGCACGTTTCTTATCCGCTCAAAGTGGCTCATTGCCTGCTACATTTTAAGCTCTATGCAGTCAAGCCAGCCATTCATAAGCTTGTGGTACATGTATATGTTGCTAGTAATTTGACATTAGCAGCTGCTTGGAAGCAACCCACTCTGCTGGGGCTGCCTGTTATTCTACGGAAGTTGGACTATATCCATCTGATGTCTAAGCTGTCTGCTATTCGGAAAGGGCATATTATCTATCATAATATCTGGAACCTTTAGGCCACCTGGAAATCAGACTCTAGCACACCCTGCTGCCAGCCCAAGCGGGGTCACACAGCTCTCCAGTTACCTAGACTGGTAGGGCTTGTTTTATTTTCATTTATGGGGGGCTGGGGGAGGTTTTTTTTTTCTATATTTTGTAATATGTACTTCAGTCCTGCAATTCTGTATAGTGATTCGTTTCTGGTTTGTATGAGATGTTATTTTCTTTCAATAAAATAGAATTTTAAAAATGTGCATACTGATTGGGACAAGATGGCGTCCACGAGAGGAGACGTGTTTTGAGAGCTCCTGAAACCCCTAGCGCGTCCCTCGAGGAGAAGTACTTTTTCCCCTTTTCAAATGGGGAAGAGGAAAGGGAAAACCGGGGTGAAAGCCTCCCCTAACCTCGGAGGTAATCCCGCTCTCAGACGACGCTTGAGGATTTCAAAGCTCCACCACTGGGTATGCAAAGGCCCGCTTTGATTGATTCCTCCCAATCTGCGGAGGAACCCAGCATTGAAGAGGCTTCGCTAAGCCCGCTTCTTCAACTACCATCACCGAGACCAGGAAGCAGAATAATGGCGGCAGTTGAGCCTCAAAGTGATTTTCCCGAAGTTGGTACTTCTACTTCGAGGGCTGGGAGAGGCCCTGCCGATTCATCTAGCCCAGTGGAAATAATATCAGCAGATGCAGTGGAGGCTAGGACCCCTCTGTCTTCTCCAATTATGGGAACTACTTCCGAAGACCTCGAGGCGATGCAAAAACCAGTGGTAGTAACACTAGATGTGCTATGGGACGCTATCCAGACTTTGAATGCCTCGTGTCTTCAGGTAAATAACTCATTTAAACAAGAATTTTCAGCTTTGAATTAATAATTCAGAGAGAGTTCAATCATATGAACAAAGAATTGATACGCATGATAGTGAAATAAAAAAAACTACAAAGTTCCATTGGAACCCTTATCCAGGATAGAAATATTATGGATAAAAGAATAGAATTTTTAGATAATCCGATGAGGAAGAACAACCTGAGATTCCTTAAATTTCCAAGGTCACCACTGATTGCTCCATTTGAGATATTCAAGAAGTATTTCACAGAAGTACTAGCGATTCCTAAAGAGGCATTACCACCTATTGTTAAAGCTTATTATATTACTCGGATAACTGCTTCTCCTGTGGACCCTCAACAGCAATTAAATTTAACGGAATTTCTGGAAAGTTCCCTCGAGGTGATAACAGAGCAAACAACTCTCATTGTGACTTTTGCTTTTGAAACTGATAGAAATAACATACTCCAATTATATTTCAGGCATATATCTGACCAATTTCTTGGTACTAAACTACAAATATTTCCTGATCTGAATAAAGAAACTCAAAAAAGTAGGCGGCAATTTATGGGCTTGAAATCAAGAGTTCTTGCCTTGAATGGGACTTTTCTTTTAAAATTTGCCTGTAGATGTTTAGTTTCCTTAAATGTGGTAAATTGTGTGGGGGGGTTTCGAACCAAAGAAAATGCAGGAATTTATAATATCCCATGAAGGAGGAGTTGTTCGTAGTCTGGATGCTCCTACAGTTTGAATGCTGGAAATCGCTAGCGGACTTTTTGCATCCCCCCTCTTAGTTTAGATAATTTCTTATTATTTTATTTCCTAGTATCTTGTCCAATTATATAGTGGACGAACATATGTAATTAAAAAAAAAATTCTATGTATATTTTATTTCTTTTTCTCTTTAAAACATTTATGTTATGTAAATGTAGTAATGAAACTTATAAAGAATTTTTTAAAAATGTGCATACTTTTAAGCCACATAGGTTTTAGGCATATTCAGGGTGGATGTTGGGTGGCTCATGGGCAGAGTCGTGATTTACGCAAATATTGCATATGCACATATTTACATCTGATCCACAGCAGGTGTGGATTTGTACTGGTATTTCATACAAATAAAAAAAAAAACAGGTGTCTATTTAGCCTTCTCACCAGTGATATAGCCACCAGGGAGGCCCCTCACTTTGGGATCAGGGCCCCTCAAAATTATGACACTGGGGCTGGAAAGAATCCCCAAGTTCTGCTGGCTGAAAAGGTCCTCCACTGTTGGCCTACCAGTCAGCAGCACTTTACATAGGCTGCAATGCCAACACCCTCAATTGTCATGGGGCAGGAGCAGAGAGAAGGGGTGGAACAAAGGTTTGTTCTCCCCCCCCCCCACCAAGTTTGGGCTCAGACACCTCCAAAGTTTAAGGTTTGGCTACACAACTGTTCCTCACCTAGGCAACCTATTACAAAATGAGCCTCTATATGTACAAGAAATCGGTCATATTGGGATATAAACCCTTACCCCAAGTACTGTAATTTTCCACTGCCAGATAGAGGGAGTACCTCTTATAGGATGGGTTTTAGAGAACCAAGTCTCATGAGTGGAGTAGTGGCCTAATGGTTAGTGCATCAGGCTTTGATCCCAGCGTCCTGGGTTTGTACCCCACTGCAGCTCTTTGTGACCTTGGGCAAGTCACTTAACCCTCCATTGCCTCAGGTACAAAAACAGATTGTGAGCCACCTAGGCCTGAGAAAGTACCTGCTTATAATGTGTGATTGATGGTTAAGCAGATTATACATGCCAAAATTAAATTAAATTGCATTTTGAATGCACAGACACTAATTCTCAATAACAGCAAACACAAAGACCAAATCTAAGCAAGGCCGAGTGCTGCGAGATGTGCCGTTCAGGCTGGGGATGCTTCCTCTGCACGTTACTCCCCCTAAATCAGTAAGAAACATTGTGAAATAAATACAGGAGCTGTTCCTTTAACAGATCCCCTTTTCCTCCTCCTTACCTCTTCAAGGGGGGTGATAGAAGAGCTTTCCCCACCATAGTATGGGTTCCTGTCCATGTGCAATACCTTCATACCATTCACCGACATGATCCCAGAGAGGATGCATTCCTGCAAAAATCAGTGTATTAATGGCTTGCTGGGCTGAGCTTAATGCACTTCAGGCTCTCTCAGTAACTGTTTGGGCAGAGCCAAGCTTAAGGCTCTGCAGGCTATTTCAGTGATATACTGGACATGGACCAAATTCACATATGTTCATACACATTAAAAATATATAAACAGTACTTTAGACATGTCTTTCACCCAAACAAGATTAAAAAAAAACAAAAAATACACATATTACAATTGAATAATTATGAAAGCGGCCACCAGAGGCATTAATAACTAGAATCATATTATGTCATATATTGTCACTTTTATCATTAACAAATTAAAAAAGGAAAAACAACGAGACCCGGGGCAATACAAGGGCTCGAAGTGCCATATCATCAGTGACAGGGCCAGGGATTAGAACAGGGAGATAACATGAATCCCCAGCAGTTAGACAAGGATAGTCAATAACAGAGCCTGGTATTGGACTCTGCTTCCAAATTATACCACACCTAGGTAATAAATTTTGTACCATCAAAAAATACAAGACAGCCACACTTTCGAGTACAAGAGTGGCTAGATACTCTGTAGTCCCTTAACATAAGAGTCAGTGACAGCAGAATGCTAGACCTTAACATAAGAGTCGGTGACAGCAGAATGACAGATCACAGGTTGAACATGATGGCTAGCCATGGATTCACACAGATCTGAATTATGTAAATCTCGTTTTAAGGCCACACAATACCCAGATTAGTTTGTCTTGTGGAGGAAAAACATGGTTCCCTATATTCCTACTGATAATTTAACAAGAGGGTTGTTGAGTTGGCTGTAGAATCTCTAATCCCTATCCTAAATCATGCCTTCCTATTGAGATTCCAGTGTCATAATTACATTTCCCCTCCTCACACCCAGAAAACAAACAATAAAGGCAACATAGAAAGAATGGGTTATTAAACCACTAGCCTCAGCAACTGGTGAATCAATACAAGAGCCTCCATTTTACTGTTCATCCATCCACACCTTTATATATATATCTTTTACATAAAAGGAACAGTGTGTGTCATTTTAGTTCACCCCTTCTAAGAAAAGGTTATACTGCAGGTTGCAAAATCCCGAGCTCTTTTCAGTCATTTTAAAATGACTAAACCCTCCAGTTCGCACAGCTCTTCCAACCCCACCTTCGCCATCATCACCGCCCTCTTCTCCACCCTGCAATCCCCCCAAACAGCACACAGCTAAAAATAATAGGAAAATCGGAAAAAATAAACATAGGCCTGCATAACGGGAAGGAGTGGCAGACTGATGCAACATTACAAAAGAAAAACTGATGCACATATTTCCCAGTCCACTAAATCATCCTTATTATGTGGCCAGCCCTCTCTAGTCCGGGAAAGGGTTGCATATAGGGGGCAATGGGAGTCTTTGAGTTCTGACTGCAGATAGAAGTAACGTGCTTGTCATTTTCAGGGGTGGGTACTCACAGTCAGGCCGGTGCCCAGGACGATCACATCGTATTCTTCATCCATGCTTACTGCTAAGGCGGAAGAGGAGGCTGCAGGGATGCAGCGCTGCAGCGAAAGCCTGGAAAAGCGGCTACTACTGACAACTGGACCAAAGATGGCTCGGGACGCGGCACCTCTTCAGCTACCCGCACAATTCCTCCGCGACGTCAAAGAGTACCGCATTCGTCTTGCACTGTTATAACCCAAGGCGGGAGGATTGGGGGCAGGAAGGCATTTCAGCATCCCTTTCCTGGATCTTTCTAACTGTCCTGCCTCCTGCTTCCCTCCCATACCCCTGCCCCAGCAACGATGAAGAGAAAGAGGGTGGATGACCATGGTGAGCAGGTCCGAGATCGCTGCGCTGCCTGCAAGGAACTGCCTGCCACCTCCCTGCCAGTGATCTTCGGCATGCAAATAGAAGTATTCATTAGACTTATTTTATGTATGCATATATATTATACGTTACATGTATTTTATTCTGGCTATATGTTTTCTTCTTTCTTTTCATAGAAAATTGCGTGAAGGTATAATGTATGCAATATACAGCACAGGGACATGGTCAACTTAATTACAACAACAATTAAACTTCGAACAAAATAGTTTTAATATATAAAAAATCTCAGTGTCCAACTTAAGTTGCAAAATTAAATTACTTAAAATATTACTACGAGAGTGGCTGGAGGTGGGGGTAATGTGAAGACAGCATGCACAGCTGTTGGAGGCAGGGAGGGAACTGTGGCTATTGCTTAAGAGAGACGTGTAAATTCTGCTCAGAAGATTTTAGGGACCCACAAGGAAGAAGGGCCAATTTGTAGCTGCTCATGGATCTTGAAGTGGTCTCTCCCAGCTGGTGAAAAGCAGAAATGTTAAACAAACTGATTGAAGAGATTAGAGAAGGACGCTTGTTCATTGTAGACAGCTGAGTATTAAGCAAATTGCCACAGTGTTTAGGGGAGAAAGTCTATGGAACTAGCCAAAGTGAAAATGAGTAAAGCCATGGGCCAGATCAGATGTTATACATCAAGGGAGCTCAGAGAGGTTCTGGTGGGTCTGTTTAACAGATCTGTGGTGACAGAAGTGCTTCTCAAGGACTGGAGAAACACAAAGAGTCCCAGCCTCCTCTTTGTTAACACATTTAGGAGGAGGAAGTTGCAGTCACTTAGGTCAGTTTAGTGGCAGAAGAGGGTGAAAATCAATCACTCACATTTCCTGTGTCTTAGCCCACTGCTTTAACCACTAGGCCACTCTGAAGTATGTGCTAGCACAGGCCCCCATCTTCACTCGCAATCTGCTACAGCTGCAAATCCCAGAACCAGACCTTGCTGTTTTCTCCAACTGCTTTAGGAAAGGTAAAGGGTAGTAGCAGGCCATGAAGATCCCAGGGGAGGGGCAAGGAAAGAGCAAATGTGACTGTTGGGGAAGGGTTAATATAAGTAAAAACTGGGGGTTTATGGTAGGGACCTTCACATGTATGTTTGCCTTGGGCCCAATATAGTGTTAATCTGGATCTGTTTATGGAAGGGGGGTTGTTTTGGAATCTAAATGCTGAAAGTACTTTTAAATCCAAAATCATCTTCCTCGTGGTATGAGCCGCAGCCCCAACATTGATGTAGTTTATGCTGCAAGATTGGCCCCAAGATGGGAGCACAAAACCAAACGCTGTTGCAAGGCGTCACAACCCCCTTGAACCGGCCCTGCAGGGATCTGTCTTAGAAGCAGTTCTGACAGGGCCGGTTCAAGGGACTCTTGCACCCGGAGCTGACTTTTACATTGGCACTTCCCTCCATTCCCACCCCTTAGGGTTACCATATGACTCTAGAAAAAGGAGGACAGATTAAGCCAGTCTGGGTTTTACTTCCATTGCTTTCAATGGAAGCAAAACCCGGGCTGGATCAATGTGTCCTTTTTCTGGAGTCATGTGGTAACCCTACCACCTCTGCCAGGGATCCAGTATCTCCCTGTTTTTCTCAAGCCCCACCCCTGTCTACCTTAAAACTTGTCTTTATCCCTAGATCAGTGGTTCCCAAATCTGGTCCTGGAGGCACCCCAGCCAGTCAGGTTTTCAGGATATTCACAATGAATATTCATGAGAGAGATTTGCTTGCACTACCACCAATGCATGCAGATCTCTCTCATGAATATTCATGGTGGATGTCTTGAAAATCTGATTGGCTGGGGTGCTTCCAGGACTAGTTTTGGGAACCACTGCCCTAGATGTTGCCAGCAGTGATTCACACATTTCGTGTGGTGCCCTTTATCACCAGCGCCTTACCTTGTCCATAGGTTAAATTGGTCCTGGATTCTATTCAATATCTTTCTGAGTGATATAGTGGGAGGTTGCCTTTCTGGAGATTACATTAAGAATTGCAACAGACTGGACAAGCCTGAAGGAGCAGTCAATGAGAAGTGATCTAAGAAAGCTTGGAAGGTGGTCAAATGATCAGCAATTAACATTCAATGCAAACAAACAATACAAGACCGTGTCTCTTAGGTTTAAAAATACAAGAATCTGGACATGATGGAGAAGGGAAGGGGAGAAATGCTGCAATGAAGTTAAGAGGAAATAGACTTGGGAGGCATCTAAGCAAATACTCTTTGATGAAAAGGGTGGTGGAGGTCGTGGAGATGAGGGCTGTGTCGGAATTGAAGAAAGTGTGTGACATGCATGTGGGATCCCTTAGGAAAGGAAGAGTTAGTGGTTACTGAGGATGGGCAGCCTGGGTGGGCCTTTTGGCCCTTATCTGCCGTCATGTATCTCTGTTTCTAATGTGCTAACAAAGAGAGGGACCTTGAGGCAGATCATGTCCAAGGATCAAAGTATAGCAAAATACTTTGATAAGGTAGTGGCTAAATTCTGAGGGTGCTGTGGAGATATAACCAGAATAAAAAAGAGCTAATAATGCCTTTGTATAAGAATTGGTGAGATCTCACTTGGAATACCATATCCAGTTCTGGAGGTTTCCATCTCCAAAGGGATATAGAAAGCCCTTCTCTGGACCACCTCCTGCCCACTAAAATGTACAAGGTCTGCACCAAAAACTGATATGAGATGAGACTGAAGGACCCTTGTGGAAGGTAATTGTATAGCAGGGTACCTGGTTTAAGAGGTCAAGTAGGTGCCTACTTTGGCACTATTTCATAAAGACAAGCAGACATCTCTGTAAGTGGCAAAACTGTGCCTTGCATGAGGGCACAGACCTTTACACCTGCTTCAGTGAGTGTAAACGTTTGTGCGGACAGTTCACAAGCATGTGCATAAAAGAAAGTTATTTAATAATCTACACATATACTAGTGAACTGTGCTTGTGCTCCATCCAGACCACACCCTCAGCTATGCTTATCAGCAAAGTAAACACCTTTGTGTTAATGCTTCATACTTTACACTGGTCAGAATTTTATAAAAGGTGATAAAATTACCACCCTGTGTCTACCATGGAGGAGAGGAGATCCAGGGGATATGACAGACTCATTTGAACACCTCAAAGATACAAACAGTGCACAAGCAGCAAATCTTTATTAGAAATAGGATTTTGCAGGAGATATCACCAAACTGAACATGGCTTAGAGGGTGAGCTCCAAGGTCTCATGGAGATAAATACTATATTGATATGAGAACATAAGCGTTGCCATACTGGGACAGACCAAAAGTCCATCAAGCCCAATATCCTATTTCCAACAGTGACCAATCCAAGAGAGAAACAGAATTTTTGCTGCTTATCCTAGAAATAAGCAGCAGATTTTCCCAAGTCCATCTTAATAATGGCTTAGGGACTTTTCTTTTAGGAAATTATCCAAACCTTTTTAAACCCTGCTAAGCTAACTGCTTTTACCACATTCTCTGGCAACAAATTCCAGAGTTTAATTACACGTTGAGGGAAGAAAAATTATCACGTAGCTATAGATTGGGTACCTCTTTCCTAGATGCATCACTTTGTACTTGCTCACATTAAACGTCATCTGCCATTGGGATGCCCAGTCTCCCTGTCTTGTAAGGTCCTCTTGTGATTTAACAACTTTGAGTAATTTTGTGTCAATTTAATTACCTCACTAGTTATTTCCATCTCTAGATCATTTTAAATGTTAAAAAGCAGTGGTCCCAGCACAGACCCCTGGGGAGCACCACTATGGAAGAGGCAAACAAAAAAACCTCCTAGATAACATTGACGAAACTTGCTCCTGATCTGAAAGATTTTGTGTACCAGGAGGCAGAAATGGCTGAGAAGCTGAAGGCAAAAATGGTGGCAAGAAAAGCGAATAAGGCTGGCCACATGACAGATGTGCAGAGCAAGGAGCTGGACCATGAGCACAATGCAAACCAACTGCCAAGTCATGTGAAGCTGCGGCAGTGACTCCAGGAGCTCAGAGCTGAAATAGGGGATGTAAAAGGTGAAATCCAGAGTGGCCTGGAAGAGCTGAGATCAGATATTAATGAAATCAGATGCAGATTGAAGGATGCAGAAAATAAAAATATAGGATTATGGAGAGAGCATAGTGGCAGTGCAGCATCATTTTGGTGAATTGCTGAAACTCCATGAATATGCCTTCCAAAAGATTGAAGACCTTGAACTGCTCAGGGTGAGAATCCTGCAAGTAAGAAGAATCTCCAAATCAGCTGCTGAGAGGAACTATATTGAGCTAATACATAAAATATATACTGCATACTGTAACCCACATGGCACTGCTTGTCAAAACCATCATCCACCTCCAAATTCACCCTCTAGTGCTTGCTAAAGCATAAGCTGAAATCCTGAGCACTGTTACTTACTAAATTATAAGCTAAAGTTCTGAGCACAGTTTACCAGACTACAAACCAAATCTACCATCCACCACTTACTGAAGTATAAATTGAAATCCTACAAAACAAATCTACCATCCACTTCTTACCAAAGTACAAGCCTAAATCCAGACCCCAGAAAAGGTCAGACTCTATTTTCCTAGGCCGCCTCCTGGGCTGCTAGGTCCTCTTAGCAGTTCCCTTTTTCACTCAAGTTGAAATGGTTCATCACAGATAAGTCTAGGGCTTCAGTTCGTCCCTGAGAGCCAATGGGTCCAACTCCCCTTCTCCTGGAGTTTTAAATCAGTCCAAACTCTTATTTAGTCCAAGTATGCAAATACACTTGCAGATCACTATTCCAATCAATGTTGTTTTTTCCACATATTCTTCTGATACTACTAATCCATTCCTTGCCTTTCAAGACTGGGTTAGTCTGTCCCTGCACCTCCCACGTAATCTCTATCCTGGACTACAACCATTTTCCTTAGGGAAGAGACCTTGCTGTAGCATGTAATTTAGGTGGGATGTGAGGTCTACTATGAAGCGGTCAGGGGCGGATTTCATTAGGTGCTTGGGGCAGGTATCTAGTTTACAGTGAGTGTTGGAGAACCTGCTGATCGCCCGTGCAACTGTATCGACGGTGAGGAGGGCAAAATTTGACCAGGTTCGGTCAGCCGGGTATTCTCCAGTGGTTGGGTCCAACTCATTAAAGAAGTTTTCGATGTCAGTGTTGTCCTGAGGTAGCGTGTTGCGTACGTTTACTAGGTTTACAATTTTTTTGTTGAAATACTTAGCAAGTTTATCTGCAGATGGGATGTCTGTATTCGATGTAGTGACCAGGTTGGTGTCTAGGAGTTTGTTCACGATTTGGTATAATTTCTTTGTATTTTTATAGTCTGTCCCTATTTTAGTTTTATAGTATGCTCTTTTGGCCTATCTTATAGCGTATTTGTACTTTCTTTGTGATGGTTTCCATATGTTGAGTGTGTGTTCATCTTTTGTATTTTTCCATGCTCGTTCGAGTTTTCTGGATTGTGTTTTTAGCTTTTTCAGTTCATCGTTGAACCATGGCATCGAGTTATGTTTACGTGAAGATCTTGTTCTTAAGGGTGCTATTTCATCTAGTATGCATTTGCATCTTTTATCCCATTCCATGAGGTAGTATATGGAGTCTGTTTGTGCTGCATTCATTGTTATACATCTGTTGCGAGAATGTTTTTGTGTCTACGTGACCTCTTGTTCTGTAGGATGTGTGTTCTTGTATTTGGTGTAATCCCTTCTTCCGCCAGTGTAGTGATAAGTTTAGTTTGTAGTGATCAGTCCAGGGTGTTTCAGTCCATTTAATATCTGTTGTTATTATTAAGTGCTGGTCTGTTGAAAGTTTGTGTGAGATGAGATCATGTCTGGGGTTCACTTTGCACGTCATGCAGCATTTGTGAAAGCTGCGATTTAGTGCTTTGTCATCAATAACATTTGTTAAACTATAAGAAGGGAGACAGTAGCACTATAGAAATGATAAGTAGTAGTAGTAGAAATTGGAAGATTTTTATGAGGAGAGAAAATACATGTTTTCTGTTAAGGGGCGGTGGGAGAGGAATTATACATTTATTTGAAAATTGTTGAACTGTTTGCAGCATGCTGTTTGGAATATTCTGCACTTTATGTACAATAAAAAATGGTTAAACATAAATCACACAAAAAAAACCATACATATGGGCAATGCCAGAAAACAATAATTAAAAAAAAAACCCTATTCCTCACCCCAGCCAAAATACAAGACAAAGAATGGAACTGCATTGCAAGAAGCTTGTACTCTTGTGGCCTCCAATCTTTAGATACTACAGACGATTTTAGTGACAGGTTACGTATTACTAACAGCAGATCAGCAATTTCAAGCTTGAGTTCTTTGAGTACCATTGAATGTATGCCTTCCGGTCCAGGTGATTTACTACTCTTTAATTTGTCAATTTGGCTCAGTACATCTTCCAGGTTCACCGAGATTTCTTTCAGTTCCTCCGCTTTATCACTCTTGAAAACCATTTCCGGTACAGGCAAATCACTTACGTCTTCTTCCATAAAGACCGAAGCAAAGAATTCATTCAGTCTCTCCGCTATGGGCTTGTCCTCCCTGAGTGCCCCTTTTGCTCCTTCGTGATGTAACAGTCCCATGGATTCCCTCACAGGCTTTCTGCTTCTGATGTACCTGAAAAAGTTTGTTACTGTGAGTTTTAGCCTCTGCAGCAAGTTTCTCTTCTTATTCTGTTTTAGCCTTCTTTATTAATGTTTTGCATCAGACTTACCAGTTCTTATGTTGCTTCTTATTTTCTTCATTTGGGTCCTTTTTCAATTCTTTGAAGGACAATCTTTTGGCTGTAATAGCTTCTTTTACTTCACCTTTTAACCATGCTGGCTGTCATTTTCTTCCATAAAGACCGAAGCAAAGAATTCATTCAGTCTCTCCGCTATGGGCTTGTCCTCCCTGAGTGCCCCTTTTGCTCCTTCGTGATGTAACAGTCCCATGGATTCCCTCACAGGCTTTCTGCTTCTGATGTACCTGAAAAAGTTTGTTACTGTGAGTTTTAGCCTCTGCAGCAAGTTTCTCTTCTTATTCTGTTTTAGCCTTCTTTATTAATGTTTTGCATCAGACTTACCAGTTCTTATGTTGCTTCTTATTTTCTTCATTTGGGTCCTTTTTCAATTCTTTGAAGGACAATCTTTTGGCTGTAATAGCTTCTTTTACTTCACCTTTTAACCATGCTGGCTGTCATTTTCTCTTCTTCCCACCTTTGCAAATATGTGGAATGCACTTGGTCTGGGCTTCCAAGATGGTATTTTTGAATAAAGTCCACACCTGATTTAGTGTCCTAACCTTAGCAAATGAGCCTTTTAGCTTCTTTTTAACCATTTTCCTCATTTTATTATAGTCGCCCTTTCAAAAATTTAAATGCAGCTACAGTAGATTATCTTTGCATAGTAACATAGTAACATAGTAGATGACGGCAGAAAAAGACCTGCATGGTCCATCCAGTCTGCCCAAGACAAACTCATATGTGTATACCTTACCTTGAATTTGTACCTGTCCTTTTCAGGGCACAGACCATATAAGTCTGCCCAGCAGTATTTCCCGCCTCCCAACCACCAGTCCCGCCTCCCATCACCGGCTCTGGTACAGACCGTATAAGTCTGCCCTCCCCTATCCTGGCGTCCCAACCACCACCCCCTCTTCCCCCCAACTGCTTCGCCACCCAATTTCAGCTAAGCTTCTGAGGATCCATTCCTTCTGCACAGGATTCGTCTATGCATGTCCCACGCATGTTTGAACTCCGTTACCGTTTTCATCTCCACCACCTCCCGCGGGAGGGCATTCCAAGCGTCCACCACCCTCTCCGTGAAGAAATACTTCCTGACATCTTTCCTGAGTCTGCCCCCCTTCAATCTCATTTCATGTCCTCTCGTTCTACCGCCTTCCCATCTCCGGAAAAGATTCGTTTGCGGATTAATACCTTTCAAATATTTGAACGTCTGTATCATATCACCCCTGTTCCTCCTTTCCTCCAGGGTGTACATGTTCAGGTCAGCAAGCCTCTCTTCATACGTCTTGGAACGTAAATCCCATACCATCCTCGTAGCTTTTCTTTGCACCGCTTCCATTTTTTTAACATCCTTCGCAAGATACGGCCTCCAAAACTGAACACAATACTCCAGGTTCATCCCAGATAGTAGCTCAAACTTGATCATGTTATGATCACAGTTTCCCAGGGGACCCAACACCACCACCTCTTGCACTATGCCCTGCACACCACCAAGGACCAGATCCAAAATGGCTCCAAGAAGCAGTCATTTATTACATCTAGAAGTGTTATCTCCCTGGCACTCCCAGATATAACAATTTTCCAGTCAATATTGGGGTAATTGAAATCACCCATTATTATAGTGTTGCCCAACTTGCCAGCTTTTCTAATCTCTGTAAACATGTCTTCATCTATCCGTTCTGTTCTGGTGGACAGTAGTACTGCCCTACAAGAATACTCCTTCCCTTCACACATGGAATTTCTATCCATAATGATTCCATGCTGCTATCTGTTTCATGTGAAATATTTATTTTATTTGTCTCAATTCCCTCTTTAAGATATAGCACAAGCCCCCCTCCAAATTGATCTTCTCTATCATTGCAATACAGTTTGTACCCTGTTAACAGAGTGTCCCATTAATTTTCCTCTTTCCACCAAGTCTCTGCAATGCCTATTATATCTACCTCATCATTTAGTGCTATATATTCTAACTTTCCCATCTTATTTTTTCGGCTTCTAGCATTTGTATACAGGCACTTCAGATTGTGTTTTTCCTCTGATCTACAAGCTGCTTAGAAGTTGAAGGGGATAATGTGCATCCTTTATCATCGTCTCTTATTAAGCACACCTGGCTTACCTTTAGCATTGTTGAAACCTCTGTACTGGGATTCCCTAAATGTCCTGTTTCAGTAGGATACTCCGCACCAAACCTTGCACTCATGGGCAACTGTTGGCTCCTCCTCCCCCCCCCCCCCTCCCCATTCTAGTTTAAAAGCTGTTCTATCTCCATTTTAAAAGTTAGTGCCAGCAGCCTGGTTCCATCCTGGTTAAGGTGGAGCCTATCCTTTCTGGAACAGTCTCCCCCTTTCCCAGAATGTCACCCGGTTCCTAACAAATATAAATCCCTCATCCCTGCACCATCGTGTCAACCATTCATTGATACTTTGGAACTCTGCCTGCCTTTTGGGTCCTGCATGTGGATCAGGGAGCATTTCTGAAAATGCTACCCTGGAGGATCTGGACTTCAGCTTTCTACCTAAGAACCTAAATTTGGCTTCTAGAGCCTCCCTCCCACATTTTCCTATGTCATGGGTATCTACATGTACCAAGACAGCCAGCTCCTCCCCAGCACTATGTAAAATCCTGTCTAGGTGATGTGTGAGGTCTGCTACCTTTGCACCAGGCAAGCAAGTGACCAGGCAATTCACCCAGCTATCTACATGCCTAACGATGAAATCACCAACTACAACAGCTGTCCTAACCCTTCCCGTGTGGGCAGAAGTTCTTGGATTCATATCCTCGGTGCAAGAGGATAGTGCATTCCCTGCTGGGCAGGTATTTCACCAGGGTGATGCTCTCCTTCTAGGAGACCTCCCTCCTCCAAAGCAGCACAGGGGCTGCTAGACTGGAGGTGGAACTTCTCTACAACATCCCTGTAGGTCTGCTATATGTACCTTTCTGTCTCAGCTCCTCCAAATCTGCTACTCTAGCCTCAAGAGAACAGACCCGTTCTATGAGAGCTAGGAGCTCTTTGCATCAGGCACACATAACCGATCATCAACTGGGAGATAATCATACATGTGACACTCAATGCAAAAGACTGGATAGCACCCCTCTCGCTGCTGAACTGCTGTCTCTATCTTAGTATTTTTTAGTTTGTCAATAATTCAAAACTTGCTAAGGTATTAAGGCTATTAGTCTAATATAAAAAAGTATTTAACTTATATGGTATATTGTGTGCTTTATTTGGTGTTTTCTTCTTAGAACATAATGAAATGTAATTAAAAGTCTATAAGAGCACTCTTCCCTTGTTATCCTAATTAGAAGAACTGACTAGGGGTGGGTGTGAGTTGGAGAGGGTGGGTGGGATTGAAAACTAAACTAGGACCTGCTGTGCCTTCTAGAGGCTATCTGTTAATGTTGTAGGCTGAGAAGAAAGTTCAAGCTAACTCAGTAATCAAATTGCCCTTAATAACCTTTGCAAATATCCTACTTCCTCACATCGTAATTAACACCTAATTCAGGTCAGTAGCAGTGCTACCACTCCAGCAGCCAAATAACAAAATGTCTTTTAGAACAAAATTTGAGCCTTGCTACTATCCTTTTTAATGTTCTTTGGCTGTTAAATTTCTACCTCTAGAGAAAGTTCCTGTTTAAAACTATGGGAAAAGTATTGTACACTATGGAGATGAGTTAATAATGCTTGATTCTCTCTTTTTTTGTTTCCCCATAAGACTGAACTAGGCCCTACTGTGCCTGCTAGAGGCTATCTGTTAATGCTGTGGTACAAAGTTCAAGTTTTAAAACTAGTGAGAAAAGGGTATGGAGACTAGTTGATACAGTTTGCTTATTTTTTTAAAATTCTTCCTATCAATAACCTACAATTTCTCCTTTAAACCCCAGTCTTTAAGTTCACAAAGCACAGAGCAAAATAATGTTCACTTACCAGAGAAATATCCTTTTCTCTCAGAACTTCTCAGTAAGTAATTTATACAAGTTGGAAACGGACATACATTTATCTCAGTCTTTACCCAAAAAATCATAAAACTTATGTGTTATGCCCATTATAAACTCACCCCTTTATTAGAACTGTATATAATGGGCTATCTGCATATAAGCAAAAAGATCTCGCCTCATGACACCCAAATCAAATTAGCTAAGGACCATATTTTACCATCGGCCTGCAGAAGAGAAGAGATGTAAACATGCCCATCTTTGCCCACCATTGAAAAAGTTTACTGTCTAGCCCAGAGGGGAAATTCAGGTTCCCAAGTATTGGTAAAGAAAATCTGTGTGAGATACATGCTTGTACCAAAATACTGAGTACCTGCAGAGGCTTTTTGTGGGGGGGGGGGGGTTAATTCTCTATAACTTTGAAAAATATTTCACAAGCATTACACTTGAACAAGCAACATGGAAAGAATTCAACCAGGGGCAACAATTCAATACAAAGAAAATATAAAAATCCTTCTTAGACCACAACTAGTGGGGAGAATTACCAATAAGGATAAGGAGATCCATAAGGAAACCTTGAAAGCAAGTAAAGGCCTTAGGGTCCTGTTTACTAAGGTGTGCTAGCGTTTTTAGCATGTGCACAATATTGGCGCGCACTAACTGTAGGTACCCATAGGAATATTGTGGGCACCTACACAGCACGTGCTAATGGTTAGCGCGTGCTAAAAGCACTAACGTGCCTCTAGCGCAGCTTAGTAAACGGGGTCCTTAATGTGAATTAACCCAAATATTCCTAATAGCTACCCTACAGGTTGAAAGTATCATAAAAATAAGATGGCAATGGAGCAATAACAAATCATGCTATTATTTTGTTGTTTTCTTTTAAGTCAAGGAAGGCTCTTAATTGATCAGGAACATAAAATACATATTTTGTCCAATATTTAATTAAACATTTGCAAGAATAAGCAAGTAAAAAGGTAGCTCCTAGAGACAAAACTTCCTGCTTCATGGGCAAAAAATGTTTTTTACGGATTTGAGTTTATCTAGTAACATCAGGATACATCCAGGCTTTTTTTCCCATAAAACAACACTTATTGAATTATGAAAAAAGAGCCTTGACTTTGCGTTTCGATCTTGCTCAAAAACAAATTAAATTATTAATGTAGCTCTTTCAGTGTCCTCAGATAAATATGACTCAAGTATCTCAGTTATATTTAAGTCCTCATTTTTTCTCTCTTGAACTCCAGGCCCTTGATTCTTCTTTCAGGGTATCTTAGAAAGCATAAAGTAAATCCAAATCATAGGAGGTATAGTTTCAGAGGTGAACTTCAAAACCTCTATCAGATATTTTCTAAAAACATCCATTGGAGGTATCAAAAGTGTGTGGAATCTTGCCAGAGTAGCTGATGTGGATGCAAAGGCAAAAATAATTCCTTTGCCATCCCCCATGGAATATGGTCCTCTGTTTCCAACATCCAGTCTCTAATGTATCTTAAAATGCAAGCTAAGTTATAGAGGTGCATAATTCCTAGCGTCCTCCTTCCCGGTTTCCATGCAACTACTCCATTTTTATTTTAGACTTTTTACCCTTCCAACAAAATTTAGCTATTTATTCAAAATGTGTAGATCTTTAAGTAGGACCCATAACGGAATATGTTGTAGGGCATGAAAGCCATTTAGGAAAGAGAGTCAGATGAAAGGGAATGATTGATTATTTCTTCTGCTTAAAGAGAGCAGCAGGGCAGTCCAAACTGCCAACTGTTGTTATGTCTGTTGAAGTAGATATATAATGTTGTATTGGTATGAATGTGTAGGATCAGATGGCAACGGAATACCAAATTAGTCTGACGCCCACTTCAAGGGAAAATCTCCCTCTCAAGAGTCCCTCAAATGCTAAGTTGTTGCTAGGGCTTCAGATTTGCTCATATTTATTTATTTATTAGGATTTATTTACCACCTTTTTGAAGGAATTCACTCAAGGCGGTGTACAGTAAGAATAGATCAAACATAAGCAATAGGCAATTGCAGCAGTAAAAATATTCAAGTAACAATACGAAGTATGACGTGGAGGAGCATAATCGAAAGGGACGCCCAAGTTTTGTTGAGGATGTCCTCGCAAACTGTCCCAATGGAGGGTCGGGAAAACCCATATTATTGAAACAAGATGGACGTCCATCTTTCGTTTCGATAATACAGTCGGGGACGCCCAAATCTTGAAATTTTGGTTGTCCTTAGAGATGGTCGTCCCTAGACTTGGTTGTTTCTGATTTTCGGCGATAATGGAAACCAAGGACGCCCATCTCAGAAACGACCAAATGCAAGCCCTTTGGTCATGGGAGGAGCCAGCATTTTTAGTGCACTGGTCCCCCTGACATGCCAGGACACCAACCGGGCACCCTAGGGGGCACTGCAGTGGACTTCATAAAATGCTCCCAGGAACATAGCTCCCTTACCTTGTGTGCTGAGCCCCCAACCCCCCCCCCCCCCCAAAAAAAACCCACAACTGTACACCACTATCATAGCTCTTACAGGTGAAGGGGGCACCTAGATGTGGGTACAGTGGGTTTCTGGTGGGTTTTGGAGGGCTTGCTGTTTCCTCCACAAACATAGCGGGTAGGGAGGGGGATGGGCATGGGTCCACCTGCCTGAAGTGCACTGCACCCACTAAAACTGCTCCAGGGACCTGCATACTGCTGTGATGAAGCTGAGTATGACATCTGAGGCTGACAAAAAATATTGTGAAAGATGATTTTTGAGGGTGAGAGGGAGTTAGTGGCCACTGGGGGAGTAAGGGGGGGGTCATCCCCGATTCTCTCCGGTGGTCATCTGGTCATTTCAGCCACCTTTTTGTGCCTTGGTCATAAGAAAAACAGGACCAGGTAAAGTTGTCCAAGTGTTCGTCAGGGACGCCCTTTTTTTCCATTATGTGTCGAGGACGTCCATGAGTTAGGCACGCCCAAGTCTCGCCTTCGCTACGCCTCTGATATGCCCCCTTGAACTTTGGCCGTCCCTGCAACGGAAAGCAGTTGGGGACGTCCAAAATCGGCTTTCGATTATACCGATTTGGATGACCGTGAGAAGGACGCCCATCTTCCGATTTGTGTCGAAAGATGGGCGTCCTTCTCTTTCGAAAATGAGCCTGATGGTATACTACTTGCCATGTCAACACAATACGTAATAGAACATTTTAATTGATAGTGAATGGTAAATCAAAGATGTAACATATAGATAGGTAAGTGAATAAGAAGAGTTAGAAAGTAAAGTGACTGATTTAAAGAAAGTTGCACAAGAAGTCAGGGAGATTGTTAAATATTATCTCAGCTAGGGTAGGAGTGGATAAACATATTCAATTTAAAGTTTGAAAAATCCCCATATTCCTTAAAAATCTCTAACAATGCTGGCAGACATCCTCTTGGGTTGGTAAGATGGACCAAAAGGTCATCAGCCAAGAATTAAAATTTAAACTCATTTCTCTCCACCCTTACTCCTGCAATATCAGGCTTAGCTAAGATTTCTCTAATTAATGGGTCTAAAGTAAGCACAAATAATACAGAAGATAAGGGGCATCCCTGCCGAGTGCCCCTATGAATACTGCAAAGGTCCGACATTATTCCTTTCACATCGACAGTAGCCATCAGATTGCCATGTAAAGCTTTAATTGCATCCCCAAGTTTCCCAATAATGCCATATTTGGTAAGGACACTATGCAAGAACCCCCAGTCTATGCAATCAAACACTTTTTTGTGTCAAAGCTAATGAATATGGATTGTTCCTCCCTCCCCTCTCCCCCTCCTCCCTCCCCCTAGAGTGGACTGCTTCTAGAGTAGAGACAATCTAATATTTTTTTTAACTGCTCAGTGATCACAAACAAATCCCACTTGGGGATCTGCAATAAGCTATGGAAGAACCTGAGCTAGACGATATGGGCCTTTATGATTCCAGCATAGATGGGTCTTTGCCCAGTTTGGGAAAAACTATTATTTGAGACAACCATAGGGAATTTGGCATATCTTTCAAGTCTATGATTTTATTAAACATAGCTGTAAGTGGAAATGCAATCTGATCACCAAATAATTTGTAAAAATTCAGCTCTGTAACCATCTGGGTCAGGCACTTTATAAAGCTTACTTCTATGGCTAGTCCATGCCATCTCTTCTGCCCGAATGAGTGCATTGAGTGTCTGAGTTTCTTTTGGTGTTAGTCAGGGCAGGTCTAGACTATCTAAATACATTTCTGGGGACAATGCATCTCCATTATCTGATACACATACAGTGGTGGAAATAAGTATTTGATCCCTTGCTGATTTTGTAAGTTTGCCCACTGACAAAGACATGAGCAGCCCATAATTGAAGGGTAGGTTATTGGTAACAGTGAGAGATAGCACATCACAAATTAAATCCGGAAAATCACATTGTGGAAAGTATATGAATTTATTTGCATTCTGCAGAGGGAAATAAGTATTTAATCCCTCTGGCAAACAAGACCTAATACTTGGTGGCAAAACCCTTGTTGGCAAGCACAGCGGTCAGACGTCTTCTGTAGTTGATGATGAGGTTTGCACACATGTCAGGAGGAATTTTGGTCCACTCCTCTTTGCAGATCATCTCTAAATCATTAAGAGTTCTGGGCTGTCGCTTGGCAACTCGCAGCTTCAGCTCCCTCCATAAGTTTTCAATGGGATTAAGGTCTGGTGACTAGCTAGGCCACTCCATGACCCTAATGTGCTTCTTCCTGAGCCACTCCTTTGTTGCCTTGGCTGTATGTTTTGGGTCATTGTCGTGCTGGAAGACCCAGCCACGACCCATTTTTAAGGCCCTGGCGGAGGGAAGGAGGTTGTCACTCAGAATTGTACGGTACATGGCCCCATCCATTCTCCCATTGATGCGGTGAAGTAGTCCTGTGCCCTTAGCAGAGAAACACCCCCAAAACATAACATTTCCACCTCCATGCTTGACAGTGGGGACGGTGTTCTTTGGGTCATAGGCAGCATTTCTCTTCCTCCAAACACGGCGAGTTGAGTTCATGCCAAAGAGCTCAATTTTTGTCTCATCTGACCACAGCACCTTCTCCCAATCACTCTCGGCATCATCCAGGTGTTCACTGGCAAACTTCAGACGGGCCGTCACATGTGCCTTCCGGAGCAGGGGGACCTTGCGGGCACTGCAGGATTGCAATCCGTTATGTCGTAATGTGTTACCAATGGTTTTCGTGGTGACAGTGGTCCCAGCTGCCTTGAGATCATTGACAAGTTCCCCCCTTGTAGTTGTAGGCTGATTTCTAACCTTCCTCATGATCAAGGATACCCCACGAGGTGAGATTTTGCGTGGAGCCCCAGATCTTTGTCGATTGACAGTCATTTTGTACTTCTTCCATTTTCTTACTATGGCACCAACAGTTGTCTCCTTCTCGCCCAGCGTCTTACTGATGGTTTTGTAGCCCATTCCAGCCTTGTGCAGGTGTATGATCTTGTCCCTGACATCCTTAGACAGCTCCTTGCTCTTGGCCATTTTGTAGAGGTTAGAGTCTGACTGATTCACTGAGTCTGTGGACAGGTGTCTTTCATACAGGTGACCATTGCCGACAGCTGTCTGTCATGCAGGTAACGAGTTGATTTGGAGCATCTACCTGGTCTGTAGGGGCCAGATCTCTTACTGGTTGGTGGGGGATCAAATACTTATTTCCCTCTGCAGAATGCAAATAAATTCATATACTTTCCACAATGTGATTTTCCGGATTTAATTTGTGATGTGCTATCTCTCACTGTTACCAATAACCTACCCTTCAATTATGGGCTGCTCATGTCTTTGTCAGTGGGCAAACTTACAAAATCAGCAAGGGATCAAATACTTATTTCCACCACTGTAACTCCACAAAGAATTTTCTGAAAATATCAGTGATCTGCTTATAGAATGTACCAGATGGCTCATTGACTTTTTAAGCATTAAGATCAGGGGATGCAGCCTTGGTCCTTGAGGGCTGCAACCCAGTTTGGTTTTCAGGATTTCCCCAATGAATATGCATGAGATCTATTTGCATATAATGGAGGGAGTACATACATCACTTATTTGAATGAGCAGGACTCCAATATTCATTTTGAGTATCATATAGGGGGAGGTATAGTTAATTTTTTGGATGCCAACATTCAATGACATCAGGGTATGTTTGTGTAACTAAATCCTACCACAAAGAGACAGACCGTAAAACAATCTTGCACCATCCGCTTCGTTTGAAAAACAGCATACCAGCGGGACAGTTTCTCTGAATTCGGAGATTGTGTACCTCTCGAGACACGTTTGAGGAACAAGCTCAAGGGATGTCTGGTTTAGACAGCGAGGATATCCACCTAAAGTCATTCGTAAGGCGGCGAAGAGAGCGTTTAATGCCCAGCATGAGTGGTTAAATGCCTCTGTCAAACCACACGGCTCCCCAAGGTTGACATATGTGTTACCATATACACTTGAGAGTGTTGCAGTGAGAGAATAGTCAGAAGGTTGTGGCCAATTTTATCTATGCATGTGCAGTTTTAACAGCGACCCCGGTTCACATACACATGTGGGAGAAATTTGGGTGAAGTATTGTCCCATCACAAGGTTTTAATGGAAACACAGAGTCACGATGTAGTGGGGGGCCATGGAGTGTGTGGAGCAAGTGTTTATTGTAGGTATGCGTTGCAGGTTTCCCAAATTGAGATACCTCATTCAGCAGGACAGGTTTATACTTTGCGGGCGCACACTGCACAGTGTGTTTATGGTATTTGCTGCCCGTGCAGGTTGTGGTACGTAGGTCAAACTATATGCAAAGTTAAGAATAGAATAGCACAACACTAGAGCAATCTTTGTTTACAAAAAACAGGAAGTGCCGTTGGTAATTAATTGGGTGACTGAAGGGCATACAGTTCAGGATTTGAAATTTGTTGTATTACATCACTGTTATAACAATAGAGGAGGGAATATCCCTTTACAACTTTTACACAAAGAACAACGAATGATATTCACATGGAATACTATTGCTCCTCATGGTCTAAATAGAGAGGTTGAATGGTTAAACGTGTGAATGGGGTGAGGTTTTGAGGATTTAAACCGCTGAGAATCCAGGCACCCTATACGCATGCATCTGCATTTTTTCGGCGCTCCTCCTTCTCTTTCACCACTCAGGCAGGTATAAGATGGTTAATTAGCTTCCCCACCCCTTTAGGCTCTTCCCCCTAATTCTAGGCAGGACCCAGCCCATAACCACCTACACCTGTTTCCAGCCCAGGACTCTCCTTGGTCCTAGCAACCTCCCCTACTGGCTCCCTCTAGTGACTCCTCCTGGGCATTTTCCCCCATTTCTATGGGAACAGCGCCATCTAGTGGCCTACCCAGGATAGGACAGCCCCTTATTCTTCACAATATGTGACTGACGTGACGGATTCTGCTAACATGTAGTGTTTGTGTAGGAATGTGTAACAGAAAGCAACAAGGCAATAGAATATCCTGGATGACGCCAGATAGACAGGCTATTCATTGTCTATCTGGCGTCATCCAGGATATTCTATTTTATGCTGCTCATGCTGGTTTTTTATGAAGAAGATTCCTTATATTCTTGTTTTGACATATAATTTGATACTGATCTTATTTAAGAAAGATACAGACTAGCCCCTGACGCAGCCCTATTGTTGGGCGAAACACGGCCTGTGTCGGGCATTTGTTTCATACATGGTATCCCCAATAAAGTCTTTTTGGATATTATACTGATCTGCTGGTTTGTTTTCCACGGAATGTGTAACAGTCCAGCTTTTTCCAGTTTTCCAATAGCAGGTATATTGGTGCTCTATGGTCCAGTGTAATATTTATAGCACTGTCTTTTCATAGGTGGGTTAGGGCTGTTGTGTTTTAAGTTTTATGTATAGGTTTTGAGTCTTTTTGTAGGGTTTTATGTTATTTCATAAAGTGTCAGGCCCTATTGTTTTTGATATGCTGATATCATATTCAGCATTTTAGTCTGGTGCATGTGGGTGTTTGTTGTTGTTTTTTCAAATAGCCATAATGAATATGTATGAGATGTGCATATGCAAATTAATATGCAAATGTGCCAAGCCACACCCTTTGCCCCCCCCCCCCAATGAAAAAGTCAAACTACGCCCATGTCTGGTACCTATTTTACAAAAGTCTGCTCCCCCAAACAGCAAAACCTAGCTACGCCTCTGGAGAGAACCTCAAAGTGCACACAATATTGGGCCTACTCTTATTGTTCTTTGATACTCATACCGATTCTCTGTCTTGAGAATTGGCACATTTTGAAGATTCATCCATGCTTTAAGGACCAAAAACCCATAATCATATTTTCAAAAGAAATCAAAATTTAAAAGAGAAACTTGTACCTGTAGCCTTGCCAGAAGAGATACAAGGAGAATAAAGTACAGTGGACACTCAGTTTGTGGAAAGTGTACAGTGTGCAGACATGTTTTGACTCTAGATAAGTTTGTGCGTCCCTCCACCAATCGGGTATATCCTGTAAAACATTCCACCAATTGCAACTCGTCCTTAGTGATATACGTTATAATTTGTCCACGCAAATGAATGTATGTGGGGAAAACTAAGAGGATGACAAAAAACAGGCTACTAGAGCATAGAAGCTGTGTTAATAGAAATATTCAATCAACCCCTATTGTTTCCCACTAGTACGAGGCAAATTACACCATTGATGATATAACATTATTTATTATCAAACAGGTCCAGGCAAGGTGGGAGGGGGAAGATATAGAGAAGATTTTGTTAAGAGAGGTACAGTGATTCATATTTGACCTTAACACAGTAGCATCAAATGGATTAAATGCAGAATTAGACCTTGCACCTTTTTGTATAAGAGAAGAGATTGACAATAGTTGTCTGAAGTGTTGACTTATTAAATTTTTTAAAGATATATTCTGGTTGAAAGTTTTAATCAGTTATTTGTTATAATTTTTAGGTTTCTGCTCAGCTATATCTAGTACCTTAGGGCCCCTTTTGCAAGCTACAGCAAAAAGGGGCCTGCACTGGCACTGAGGCCCCCTTTTACCACAGTGGATACTACTACTACTACTACTGTTTAACATTTCTATAGCACTACAAGGCATACGCAGCTCTGTACACAATACACAAAAAAGACAGTCCCTGCTCAAAGAGCTTACAATCTAGATAAGACAGGTAAACAGAACAATTAAGGGTAAAGGAATAAAGAGGTGAGGAAAAAGGACAGGGCAAGTGAGTAGAAGTTAGGAGTCAAAAGCAGTGGTAAAGAGGTGGGCTTTAAGTTTGGACTTGAAGACGGTCAAAGACGGGGCTAGGCGCACAGGCTCTGGAAGTCTATTCCAGGCGTGAGGTGCAGCAAGACAAAAGGAACGGAGTCTAGAATTAGCAGTAGAGGAGAAGGGGACGGATAGGAAAGATTTATCTACAGAATGGAGTACCCGAGGGGGGGGGCGTAGGGAGAGACGAGAGTGGGTAAAAGGTAGGTCTTGCTTTTCTGCAGGAAATAGCTGTGCAGCACATACAGCACTTGCCGCACAGCCATTTGGGGGGGGGGGGGGGTGGAACCACGTTGGGCTTGCCGCCACTTTGTAAAAGGGAACCTAAGTAAATGTAGCTAGTTACTGTACTTAAGTAAAAGTTTTGTTATTCTTACTTGTAAAGAAGTACAGAAAAAATTTGTTACTTTTACCAAAGTAATAATTTTACAAAGTTTTACTACTTTACCTAGTTACTTCTGATGCTTGCAGTTAAAAGCAGTGGCGTAGCTACAGGTGGGCCTGGGTGGGCTGTGGCCATTGTTGCCAGGGTTGCAGTCTTCCCGCAACACTGGGCGGGTTTTCTGCGAGCAGCTGCGGAAAAGTTTCGGCGGCTGCGGGGTGTGGGTTTGGGCTTTTTTCCTGTGGCCACTGTGCGCTTTTTTCCGGGGCTTCTATTGGTCCAATTTGGTCTAATAGAAGCTTTCCCGGGGCTTTTATTGGTCCGATGTGGTCCAATAGAAGCTTTTCAGGGGCGTGGTTGACGTCAGGAGGCGGGGTTGGTGATGTGGGAGGCGGGGTTTGACTTTGGGCGTTTTTTGGGCGGGTTTAGGGCTGATTTTGGGCTGGGAAAATTTTTCCCATCTGGCAACCTTGGCTGTGGCCTACCAAATTTGGACTCAGGCCCACCCAAAATTGTGGCAGTCTTGCTATGGAAATCCCCAAACCCCACCAGCTAAAGGTTTCTTCCTCCTCAGGCAGCCAATGCTCTTTCAAATAGCAGCTGGCACCGCACACCGGCCCCTCTCCACATTTCACCTGTGCGGAAGCACTGAGCATATACAGACTCCTGGCAGTGGCATCAGCTCAAGTCAAGTGCCTCACAGCTGCTGTGTGGAAGAGCACTGGCTGCCCGAGGAGGAAAAAATCTTCAGCTGTGCAGATTGGGGATCCCCACCAGCTAAGGTATTTAATATTTTGTGTTTGAAGGTAGGGGGAGAGGCAGAATGCAGAGAACAGAGCAGAAGGGGGCCAGGAGGGGCTGCATTTTGTGCCCATCCATTATGGGCTCAGGCCCACCCAAAATTGACTGTCTGGCTACGCCCCTGGTTAAAAGGAAAAAGTAATAGTGGCAGAGAGAGAACTAAATGATGATTCCTCAGTAAACCAAATGAAACAGCTAAACCTGGAACCGGATTTTGCTATTGCAAACCTAGTCACACAAACAGTGGATCATCTCACCTTAAATTTCACTGTTCAGGGAATACAGCATATTTATTTATGAACATTTATACCCCACTTTTTTTCCACATAAAGCAGACTCAAAGTGGCTTACAATGTACAGATTAATCAATTACAATTACATTGGATAGGGGGGAAGGAACAGGGTAAGAAGGGAAAGGGAAGAGAGACTAAGATGGACGGTGGAAATCCAGATGCGGAGATGGCCCAGAGTGGTTCGAACAGTTCACGGCAAGGCGATCCACAATTGGGAGCTGTATCAATACCCAGTAAGCGCAGGCGAAAAAGCAATATGCGGCCAGGAGAGTGGTAGTGGTCACCAGAGGCAGGCAACAGCAGCTGGAGGTGGACAATGCCGGCAGGGCCCAGGATGAGTTACTTGTGCTTGTTGAACTGGTTACTAGTTCCAGCCAAACAGAACAGTGATGAGTTTGGTCACTTTGAAGTGGAGATGAAGCTGAAGCTGGTTGCAGATCATGGTGAACAGAAATGTCTCTATCACAACAGACTGCTGGACATTCAATGGAAAATTTTACATTGGCGTGACAGACCACTGGATTGATAGTCTGTTTGTCTGGCCTTAAGACTGAAGAGCTTCCATATGTTTGACATTCTTGCATCAGTTCTTGAATATATTCAGAGTTTGCCATCAGATGAAAAGTAGTTAGGACCTGCAGGAACTTATGATACAAGCTGCTCTTTGCCTCTTCATTTTGCTTCCAGTGCCCCCGTTATTGGAATGCTCTCCCATCAGCTTTAAAAGCGACCACTAATCACAGCCTATTCAAGAAATCCCTGAAGACCTACCTATGTGATCGTTCATTCTCCTCAGCAGCTTGATCCTTGCATCTCCGCCTTTCATTCCCCTTGTTTCCCCTCCCTCCCCTTCTCTACTTCCCCCCCCCCCTTCTCTTCAGCTTTGCACTGCTGTTATTATGATGTACCTTCTCCTGCATTGTACGCCACATAGAGCCCGCCTTGATGGGAATATGTGGGATATAAATGTTCAAATAAATAAATAAAATAAACAGACATTGATTTCAATTTTGTGAAAGCCTTCTCTGTAATTGGACAGCATGACAATGATTACAAAGATGAAGATGAAGATACAAGAATGAATTAGTACTACTACTAATGTAGATGATAATGACAATGATGATGATAAAGCATTCTTTGCTATGCGGAGGTCAAGTGTTTCAGACAGAGATTCCTTTGATCAATACCTGCAGACCCAGTTAAAAGGCATCAGTAATATTGCGGCCTGGCCTGATTTGAAGGAGCTTTTTATCAGACTGAACAATCCTTTTCCGGATAGTGCAGTTGTTGAACACCTTTTAGCTGTGGTGGATTAAAGACTCACAGGTGCACTCACATGAGTGACAGTCATTTTCAAAATGTAGTTTTACTAAAAGAGAAGTAGATTGAATTGTAGAGCAAATAGTTCTGTGTTGGGATAAAAATGTTAACAATGGTATGTTCTTTATGCTCTTTAATGTCTTTGCACTAACACTATCATGTATTTCACCATCATGTACGCAAAGCTTTCTGTAAAACCAAATGTATACTCTTCTATTTCCAGTATCCACGATGAATTGTAAGCTACTACTACTATTTAGCATTTCTATAGTGCTACAAGGCGTACGCAGCGCTGCACAAACATAGAAGAAAGACAGTCCCTGCTCAAAGAGCTTACAATCTAATAGACAAAAAATAAATAAAGTAATCAAATCAAATCAATTAATGTGAACGGGAAGGAAGAGAGGAGGGTAGGTGGAGGCGAGTGGTTACAAGTGGTTACGAGTCAAAAGCAATGTTAAAGAGGTGGGCTTTCAGTTTAGATTTAAAGGTGGCCAAGGATGGGGCAAGACATAGGGGCTCAGGAAGTTTATTCCAGGCGTAGGGTGCAGCGAGACAGAAGGCGCGAAGTCTGGAGTTGGCAGTAGTGGAGAAGGGAACAGATAAGAAGGATTTATCCATGGAGCGGAGTGCACGGGAAGGGGTGTAGGGAAGGATGAGTGTGGAGAGATACTGGGGAGCAGCAGAGCGAGTACATTTATAGGTTAGTAGAAGAAGTTTGAACAGGATGCGAAAACGGATAGGGAGCCAGTGAAGGGTCTTGAGGAGAGGGGTAGTATGAGTAAAGCGACCCTGGCGGAAGATGAGACGGGCAGCAGAGTTTTGAACCGACTGGAGAGGGGAGAGGTGACTAAGTGGGAGGCCAGCAAGAAGCAGATTGCAGTAGTCTAAACGAGAGGTGACAAGGGTGTGGATGAGGGTTTTGGTAGAGTGCTCGGAAAGAAAGGGGCGGATTTTATGGATGTTGTAAAGAAAGAAACGACAGGTCTTGGCAATCTGCTGGATATGAACAGAGAAGGAGAGAGAAGAGTCAAAGATGACCCCAAGGTTACGAGCTGAGGAGACAGGGAGAATGAGAGAGCCATCAACAGAAATAGAAAATGGGGGGAGCGGGGAGGTAGGTTTGGGGGGGAAAATGAGAAGCTCAGTTTTGGTCATATTTAATTTCAGGTGGCGTTGAGACATCCAGACAGCAATGTCAGACAAGCACGCTGAAACTTTGGTTTGGATGCAAGGTGAGATATCAGGGGTAGAAAGGTAGATTTGGGAGTCATCAGCATACAGATGGTAGGAAAAGCCATGGGATGAGATTAATGAACCAAGGGAAGAAGTGTAGATAGAAAAGAGGAGGGGACCAAGAACAGAACCCTGAGGTACGCTGACAGGCAGAGGGCTAGAAGTAGAAGAGGATCTACCAGAGTGAACACTAAAGGTGCGGAGGGAGAGGTAGGAAGAGAACCAGGAAAGGACAGAGCCCTGGAATCCAAGTGAGGACAGGGTATCGAGAAGTATGCTGTGATCGACAGTGTCAAAAGCAGCGGAAAGATCAAGAAGAATGAGGATGGAATATTGACCTCTGGATTTAGCCAGTAATAGGTCATTGGAGACTTTAGTAAGCGCAGTTTCGGTTGAGTGGAGAGGGCGAAAACCAGATTGTAGTGGGTCAAGAATAGCATGTGAGGAGAGAAAATCAAGGCAGCGGCGGTGAACAGCACGCTCAAGTAATTTGGAGAGAAAAGGAAGGAGGGAGATGGGTCGGTAATTAGAGGGACAAGTAGGGTCGAGTGAAGGCTTCTTAAGGAGAGGTGTGACCACAGCATGTTTAAAGGCAGCAGGGACAGTCGCAGTGGAAAGTGAGATGTTGAGAATGTGACAGATAAAAGGAATAAGAGCAGGAGAGATGGCATTAAGAAGGTGGGTGGGAATGGGATCAGAGGAACAGGTGGTACATTTTGAGGAAGAAAGGAGAAGTGTAGTTTCCTCAATAGTAACTTCAGGAAAGGAGGAAAGGGAATGAGGGGAAGGAGAGAGAGGGGAATGGACTAGTGGAGGGAGAGGTGGTGAGGTAGAGAAAGCAAGGTTTATCTTTTGAACCTTGTTGTGAAAGAATTCAGCAAGGGTCTGAGGAGATAATGAAGAGGGAGTTGGGGGAGGGGGCACCTTGAGCAGAGAGTTCAATGTGGTGAAGAGAAGTCGAGGATTAGAGCCAAGAGAGTTGGTCAGTTGGATATAATAATCCTGTTTGGCACGTAAAAGAGCAGATTGGAAGGAGGTCAGCATGAACTTAAAGTGTAAGAAATCAGCAAGGGCCCGAGATTTCTGCCAGAGGCATTCGGTGGAGCGGGTACAGGAACGTAGGTAGCGGATATTAGAAGTCAGCCAAGGTTGGGGTTTTGTACGCCTTACAGGGCGGGTCATCAAAGGTGCAAGAGTGTCTAAGGCAGAGGATAGAGTATTGTTGTAAGAAGAAACAGCCTCGTTGACAGACGTGGATGGTGCCACAGTAGAGAGGAGGTTTGAAACATGGGAGGATAGAGATGAAGGGTCAATATCGTGAAGATTCCTAGATAAATTAGATAAGATAGGACGGGACTGGGAGGGAGGAGATATAATTGTGAAAGTTATAAGATGGTGATCAGAGGAGGGAAGATCAGAGGCAAGGAAACTAGAGGGTGAACAGTTGGAGGAGAAGATGAGATCAAGACAGTGACCATTTTGATGAGTGGGGGAGGTGGAGCATAGTTGGAGATTAAAGGAGGACGTTAAAGAGAGTAACTTGGAAATATAAGAGTTGGAAGGATCATTAGCATGAATATTAAAGTCACCAAGGATGAGAGAGGGGGAGGAAGGATCATGGAAGAAGGCAAGCCAGGCGTCAAAGTCACTGAGAAAGGATGAAAGGGACTTATCAGGGGGACGATAAATGACCGCTATTCGAAGAGGCAGAGGAGAGAAAAGGCGGATAGAGTGGACTTCAAAGGAGGAAAAACAGTGAGATTAAGCCACATTGAGCCTGCAAAGAGGTGGGATAATGTGGGATACAAATGTAATAAATAAAATCACTGTAGTTATGGTACTTTTACTTTTTAACAACTATCTACGCTTAGGGGAAAATACACCTCAACCGGAGTCGGTTAATCCACTTGTTACAACGAAAGACTCCAGAATTGTATACCAATTTCTCTTTCTTGACACATCAGTGTCAATCAACACACTTAAAAATGTTATAACATATGCTCATTCACTCACATGCATACGCCAGTCACCCTACAAGGCTAATGATTACATTACTAACAGCAAAGCTGTAATCTTATTGTACAGTGTAACACAATACTGCCACACAATACAGTGCAGTTTGAACTTAATGTTATAATCACACAGAGTACTAGAATACAACAGAAGATGTCAACCGCCACTAAAAGCCTTCATTAGTGGCGTTCAGACCGTCATTGTTCTACTGGGTCTTGTATACTCAAGTACTGCACCGAATGAATATTTCTCAAAGTGATAACCTCAAATGTTATCGTGATATAAAAATGTCAGCAGTAGACCAAAATTGGGTGGCTGAAGAAATGCATCCACAACTGTTGTCTCATCAAACAATCGGTTCCCCGATGCTGGACCGCATTTCGTTCTCCTTCGTCAGGAGGAACCAAAGCTGTAACAGTATTATCTTAAATTAACTGCAATACTTATAATATAATCCAAGTGTATTCTGTAACAATGCGCATAACTTAATTGGCTTAACAAGCCAATCAGCATTGTTCACAGCACTTCCTATATAATAAAAAGCATCTCCAACATTCTGAAGCTGACTCCGTGGCACTGTGGCAGTGTAGGGTTCGTAAGTCTGTAGTTCAGTGTTTCATTGGCTCTCACTGTCAACGAAGAACCAATCAGACAGAACAGAACTTGGAGGAGGGAAGTCGAGTGGATTGAATCTCTAACAAACAATCATATACAGGGAGGTACGAACATCAGTGGAGGCAAGTGCACAGAACGGAAGGGAAGACAAACATTTAATCACTTTGTCACTCACACACATACACACAGACATCACACACACACAGACATCACACACACACACACTCAATCACTCTGTGTATCTCTCTCTTACACTGTCTGTAAAACACACTGTCACTCTCAGTCTCTCACATGGGCAACTGTATGTTACATTCGCACGAGTAAGGAGCTCTTCTGATGTGATTGTTAAACTGATTGAAGGGCCTGAACAAGGAAAACTTTTACCACATTGTAACACAGTTTACACAAAAAATATTGTATATAAAGAAATCTTACGCATGTAAACAACAATTATATTCAGAATACAACCATGGAAACATTAATGGCAGGAACTCATTACATTGCTAGCGCCCATTTCATTGCGTTAAGAAACAGGCGTTTTTTACTAGTAAGCAATAATGAGCACTAATTGGCAATAATTAGAATTTACGCACACAACTCCCTAAGTGTATTCTATAATGCACTGTGCCTAAATTGTAATGTGCACAGGCAAATAGGGGTGTGGTTATGGGTGGGGGAAATGGATGTTTCGTGGGCATTTCAAAATTTACACGAATTGTTATAGAATGTGGCCCTCTGCGTCTAAATCTATGTGCCGGGATTTACACCATATTTTCGTTGGAGTAAATGGAGGGGTGTAGTTTTAGGCACTAGAATATCAACTAAGCGTATTCTATATATCACACCTAAATCTAGGTGCCGTTTATACGCTTAGGCGTAAATATTTTCCGCTCAGATTTTCTAGATGCTATATATAGAATCTGGCCCATTAGGGCATGCACTGCGAGCTAAAAATTAATCCTTTACGTGGTTGCATTTTCTTGTCATAAAAAAAGACTAGGTGCTCTCTAGACTTTAGACAAAGGGTTTAAATAAGAATCAAGTCACCATTCAGTTACATTGTTTCTTCTATTATGTTTGTCTTTATGGATAATTAAGTCATTTGGGTTCACATCCCCATGGTGATATTCTAATGACGTTTGCGTGACGTCATTAGAATTGTCTTCACTGGCTTTAAAATTCCTGCTAAAAACATAGGGGTCCTTTTTACTATACCACGGTAGGCTCTACGTGCGTGCAGCATGTGCCCAAATGAGACTACCGCCAGGCAACCGCACCCCCCTCATCCTGAGAAGCAGGATGCCCCAGCTTAACCCTTTATTGCCTCAGATACAAACTTAGATTATAAGCTCTATGGTGAGAGGGACACACCTCTGTACCTGAATGTAACTCAACTGAAAAATTTGTGAGCTAAATTCAAATAAATAAATAAATCTACAAAATATTCAAAGGGGAATTCTATATATGGCACCGAATGCAATGCAGTACTTCCGCACTGAGGGCTCCTTTTACTACGCGGCGGTAAGCCCAACGCGGGCTTACCACTCGCTGTACAGGAAGTTCCGCCAGGCTACCTCAACAGCCCGGTGGTACTTTCTCATCCCTAGCGTGCTGTCATTTCCAGAGCTACAAAAATGTATTTTTGTAGCACCAGAGTGTACCCAGCGGTAATCGGGCAGTGCTGCATACTGCCCGGTTGCTACTGAATTAACATGGGAGTCCTTACCACCACCTCGATGGGTACTAGTAAGGGCGCCCTCCCCGAAATGGCCACGCTGACGCGTTTTACTTGCTGCCCGGCCATTTCCTTCAGGAAGGCGAGACTTTCCTTTTACCTGCTGCGGTAAAAGGGGGCCTCGGCACGTGTGTAAAACACGCGCCAGTGCCAGCACCGGTCCCCTTTTGCCACAGCTCGGTAAAAGGGGCCCTGAATTTTCTTAACAGATGTGAGGTGCTGAAACGGGGCAGAAACGGCAGATCTGTACATAAACACTAGACACTATTCTATAAATGGGTGCATAAGTGTTTCTGCGCGGATCTGCAGCCGTGGGGGGGGGGGGTCTAAAATGCCCACGGTGTTATAGAATAATATGGATCCACGTCCAACTTGCACACTGGGATTTACACCTGGTTTCAGTTGGTGTAGCTCCTTGCGCCCAAAGTTGGGCACAGACCTCAGTGCCTCGTATATTCTATAAAGGGCTCTAATCATTGGCCTGTTGTAGTGCAGTGTTTCCCAAGTCGGTCCTGGAGTACCCCTTGCCAGTCAGGTTTTCAGGATATCCACAATGAATATGCATGACAGAGATTTACATACCATTGAGGCAGTGCATGCAAATCAAACTCATGCTTATTTATTATGGATATCCTGAAAGCCTGACTGGCAGGGGTACTCCAGGACCGATTTGGGAAACACTGCTCTAGAATAACATTCCTTGCTGATTTTTTTTTCAGCACCAAATTTGAGCGCCATTTACTGAATCCAGCTCTCAACCTCTAAAATCAAACAAACAAAAAGCTTTTATATCATGTGTATATTCAGTGTTTTCTCCAGATAGCCAGTGGTGGTGACTGCATTCTGTATATATTTAGTGACACTGCTTATTTATTTTAAAACATACTTAAGTCTGCTAATCACGTAGGTTCTATACAGGTAACAAATATACAAATCACAAGCACTTACCCAACATAATATTAAAATATTGTTGATTACAATCTACCATTAAAAGCCACTGAAAAATATATCAACTTCAATCTTTTATTAAACATGTGCAAATCCATCTCTGTTCTTAAGGATCCAGGTAAGGCATTCCAGGTGCTGCCATAGAAAACATCTGCCTGCATGGACCAAACAATCATAAAATTTACAATGACACGTTAAAAAGCTACTAAACATATACAAACTGATGTGGGATCATCTAAATCATTGAAAATGATAACCAAAAAAATCAATATAATGACCCACTAAATTCCAGAGATACACTTATGATGGATATTCATATAAAGGAAGGAAAAGCCTCAAAGAGCTCCAGATCAACATATATATAGAGCTTAAAGCGATCACAAAGATCTACTGTTCATCATCAGCTTAAAAACCTTGCTAGTCCATTTTCCCACATTTTTAAAATTTTTAGAATTTTTTACAAATTTTTAGAACTTTTTAAATATGTCTTCTGTCTGCTGAGACCCTGAAGCAGCAGAGCACGATGGAACAAGGCGAAGGTCTGGGGGATTGAGGAATTACAAGAGTGGTGCCTTGAGCACTGGATGCTGTTTTATGCTGGGAATACTAAGAAGTAAGTAATGCATTGTCCATAGACGGCGGGGTGTGATCCAGCAATCATACAGCAGCAGACAGAAGACATATTTAAAAAGTTCTAAAAATTTCTAACATGTGGGAAAATGGACTAGGAAGGTTTCTTAAGCTGATGATGAAGAGTAGAATTTTGTGATCGCTTTAAGCTCTATAGGTCTGGAGCTCTTTGAGGCTTTTCCTTCCTTTAAATTAATATCCATCGTAAGTGTATTTCTGGAATTTAGTGGGTCATTATATTGATTTTTTGGTTATCACGGTTAACAAGCTGCCATCTTTTGAAGTGTCTTCCTTGGCTGATAAAACACCAACGTTACTACTAATGGAAGCAAAATGCCAAGGTGTAACATTTTTAAAAGCTAACATTGCCTTTAATTCAGCACACAGTCTATATGGAAATAACAAACTTTTCCATATTGACAGTGCTCCACTGAATAAAGTTTGTCCAAAAAGCCCAGCCACTACTGGTTTCTGTGAATATATACTTAAAACAGGAGAAACCTCCAATCTCCAAGTAGGGGAATTCAATCTGAATAATAAACCCTCTACTATATTAGGAATCCAGTCCTCTCATTGGTTTCAAATACTGAGGGAAAAAAATGAATCAATAGAAAAAAAACTCTCCATGAGAGAAAAATGATCAATTCCAAAAAAATTCCCCGATATTATTTTACCCAGAATACCACCAGAGTGAATGTGCTTTAAAACCTCTAACAAAAGTTCTAATGTGCATTTATCCCATATACAGGAGAGAAAGTATATCGGTTGGCAGTGCACTGCTGTTTTTGAATGTGAACGGAGCGGCACAGGAAAGAGTCTCCATGGAGAAATACGATGATATGGAATTGGAAGACAAATGAGGGTCCCAGGTTCCTTCTGGGCAGCTAAGTAGCATTTGTGATATGATAGCAGACTGATGATTTTGGATATTTTGCTATTTTTGATATTGACCTTTGTATATGGGATAAGTGCACATTAGAACTTTTGTTAGAGGTTTTAAAGCACATTCACTCTGGTGGTATTCTGGGTACATATAAGTACATAAGTAGTGCCATACTGGGAAAGACCAAAGGTCCATCTAGCCCAGCATCCTGTCACCGACAGTGGCCAATCCAGGTCAAGGGCACCTGGCACGCTCCCCAAACGTAAAAACATTCCAGACAAGTTATACCTAAAAATGCGGAATTTTTCCAAGTCCATTTAATAGCGGTCTATGGACTTGTCCTTTAGGAATCTATCTAACCCCTTTTTAAACTCCGTCAAGCTAACCGCCCGTACCACGTTCTCCGGCAACGAATTCCAGAGTCTAATTACACGTTGGGTGAAGAAAAATTTTCTCCGATTCGTTTTAAATTTACCACACTGTAGCTTCAACTCATGCCCTCTAGTCCTAGTATTTTTGGATAGCGTGAACAGTCGCTTCACATCCACCCGATCCATTCCACTCATTATTTTATACACTTCTATCATATCTCCCCTCAGCCGTCTCTTCTCCAAGCTGAAAAGCCCTAGCCTTCTCAGCCTCTCTTCATAGGAAAGTCGTCCCATCCCCACTATCATTTTCGTCGCCCTTCGCTGTACCTTTTCCAATTCTACTATATCTTTTTTGAGATACGGAGACCAGTACTGAACACAATACTCCAGGTGCGGTCGCACCATGGAGCGATACAACGGCATTATAACATCCGCACACCTGGACTCCATACCCTTCCTAATAACACCCAACATTCTATTCGCTTTCCTAGCCGCAGCAGCACACTGAGCAGAAGGTTTCAGCGTATCATCGACGACGACACCCAGATCCTTTTCTTGATCCGTAACTCCTAACGCAGAACCTTGCAAGACATAGCTATAATTCGGGTTCCTCTTACCCACATGCATCACTTTGCACTTGTCAACATTGAACTTCATCTGCCACTTGCACGCCCATTCTCCCAGTCTCGCAAGGTCCTCCTGTAATCGTTCACATTCCTCCTGCGACTTGACGACCCTGAATAATTTTGTGTCATCGGCGAATTTAATTACCTCACTAGTTATTCCCATCTCTAGGTCATTTATAAATACATTAAAAAGCAACGGACCCAGCACAGACCCCTGCGGGACCCCACTAACTACCCTCCTCCACTGAGAATACTGGCCACGCAATCCTACTCTCTGCTTCCTATCTTTCAACCAGTTCTTAATCCATAATAATACCCTACCTCCGATTCCATGGAATCGATCATTTTTCTCTCATGGAGATTTTTTTCTATTGATTAATTTTTTTCCCTCTGTATTTGAAACCAATGATAGGATCAGACTCCTAATATAGTAGAGGGTTTATTATTAAATTTGAATTCCCCTACTTGGAGATTTGAGGTTTTGTTTTAAGTATATATTCACAGAAACCAGTAGTGGCTGGGTGTTTTTTTTAAACAAACTTTTATTGAGTGGGGTATTGTTTTTAATTTAGCACGCCATAAAGCAGCAGTGTTCTAAGTCATTAGCAAAGTCTTGTTTCTGGATGCAGGAAGTCGTACATAAATGATGTTGCAATAATTCAGTGATAATAAAACTAAATGATGCAATACAGCCTTAAAATCAGAAACAGCAATGTGGAGACAAAGCCACTGTAATATCCACAGCTTATAGAAAGAATTGCTTAATCATCATTTAATCTGTGAATAAAATGTCAGATCTGTGTAACCCTGCCTGCCTGGATGCAGGCCTGCAGGGTTATGTTACTATGACTATATTAGTTTTGTTGCGGGGGGGGGGGGGGGGGGGGGGTTCCAGGTGAGGACAGTATCTCTGCAGGGCTGTTGGGAAACTAATCCACAGCTCCCCTGGCACTCAGTAACTCAGTTCAGGGCAGTACTGTGTGTTTTTTTTCTTAAACTTGTTTATTTTAACAAGATTGGCAAGTCATATGTGAAAATAAAAAGTGAATGCCAAAGAAAAAAAAAGTACAAACATGCATCCATCATACAATAAACCATTCTGTATACAAAAACATGCGGCTAAGGATAAAGTGATTAGTCAAAACAGTTCAGCTGTGGCCACATTCTCTACTTTTCCAATGCTCCCTCCAAGCCCTGTCATAATCAATACTCCCCTTTAATTTGTAGGCAACTTCTCAAGTAAAGCAGTTTGTACTACTTGGGTAGACAAATGGTCGATAAAGGTGTAGTTTTCAAAACGTAGCTATGGTTTGTCATGCAGCATACAATAAGTAACTTCAGCATGTAGAGTGAATGAGCTGCAGGCTCTTTCCCCCTAGTTTTAGAGAGATGCGGTAGCTGTGTAAGTCCACTTTTCAAGGTACTCAATAGAAATAGAATAAAATAAAACATAGAAAAGAAAATAAGATAATACCTTTTTTATTAGACTAACTTAATACATTTTTGATTAGCTTTCGAAGATGGCCCTTCTTCGTCAGATTAGAAATAAGCAAATTTTGATAAGTAACAACATATATAAGTGAAACATCAAAGTATTTCAATGACAGTCTGAAAGGATGAGGGGTGGGTTAGGTGAGAAACAGAGAGGGCAGAGAGGATGAGAGAAAGGGAGATATGTGTCAGGTCTCAAAGCAGCAACTAGGTTTGTGAGCCCTTGGGCCGCTGCCAAGGAGCGGCAGTGGCAGGCAAAACCACCCAACCAGCACTGGGCTAACACACACACAAAGCAGGGACTGCAGACAGGGATAAGCAAAGCATGAACACACTGGACAAGAACACTTGGACTGGAACACAGGACTAGAGCAAGGCTTCACTAGCACGTGACCACCCTTCCCCAGGAGTTGAGCCCCTGGGTGCAGGCGGCTGGCAGGACTTACCGGACTGGGCAGGAACTGGATACCAGCAGGAAACACACAACAGAGTCAAGACTACAAGCTGCCAGGCAGCCACTAAGACAGAAACACAGACAGGAGGGAGTCAGGACTAAAAGCTGCCAAGCAGCTACTAATAAAGAACACAGACACAAGACAAGGAAATGCAGACCAGAAACAAGACTAGGAACTAAACAATAAAACCAAAGCTAACTACACACAAACAAACAAACAAGAACCAGGCAAGAACTCAGAATAAAACTGGACTAGGCAGAAGTGCACAGAGCACACCCACATACCAGGGACCTTAGACGATGCAAAGGCAAACACAGACGTTTCTAGGTGATTAATAAAGCCCATCAGCTGCAGCAATCACAAGGCAACTACGGGTGCTGTTCAGGTACAAACAAGGAAAGCAATTCTGGCAGCCCGGAAGATCTGGACTGAACTGGGTTGAAGTCTGGAACGGGTGACAGTAAACAGACAGTCCATTGCAGCCACCAGGTCTGGCCACCAGAGGGCGAGGTGAGCACAGACAAGGAAACGGTCACAAACGTGATAATATGCATGGTGATCAGAGGGTGACAGAGCAGTGGAATTTCATAATTTATAATGGGCTAGAAAACCTAGATCTTTGTTGAGTCCTGTCTGGTGGGTGTCAAAATATTTAATCATTTTGACTTCAAAGGTCTTGCTTTCCTGTATTGTTTTAAAGTTTCCTTTCAGTATTCTCACCATAAAATCATTGGTACAGTGTTCTGGTTTTGTAAAGTGCTGTTCCATAGAGGTAACATCCTGGTTGGCACTGGCATTTTTCATATGATGTCTATGTAAATTAAATCTCTTCAGCATCTGGCTTGTTTCTCCAATATAGCACCCTTCATCACATTTTTTACACTGGATGACATATACTACTTTGGAAGATGAGCATGTGAAGGATTCCTTTATGTTGACTATTTTTCCTTTGTGAATGGCTGTGGGGTCTTGTGAAATGTTTTGGCATAGTTAGCAGCTGGATATATTGCAAGGATGTGTGCCATTCTCTTCTTTTTGGGCCTCCGTGGAGAGCTTGCTTCTCACTAGCTTGTCTTTTAAATTGGATGGCTGTCGGAAAGCCAGCACTGGTGGGGATGGGAATATCTCTTTCAGTAATTCATCCTTCTGAAGTAGTGGCTGCAGATCTCTTATGATTTTCCTCAGTTTTTCCCAGTTCTGGGTTGTAAGTCACTACAAGGGGGATTCTGTCTGTGGCTTTCTTTTCCTTGTACTGTAGCAGATTTTCTCTGGGTGTTTTGAGGGAGGAGGCAATATTCTTGGAGATTATTTTGGGGTTGTAACCTTTTTGTTTGAAGGATGTAGTCAGGCTTTTGAGGTATTTATCTCTGTCCCCTGGGTCAGAGCAGATATGGTGGTATCTTGTGGCTTGGCTGTGAATAATGGATTTTCTTGTATGTGAAGGGTGGAAGCTGGAATTGTGGAGGTAGCTGTATATGGATGTTTGTATGTAGCCATTGCTGTTTGAAACTGTGGTGTCCAAAAATTGGCTTTTTCTGGGGAGTAGTCAATTTTGAATCTGATTGTAGGATGGTATGTATTAAAAGAACTGTAAAATTGTTTTAGAGTTTCTTCCCCCTCAGTCCAAATCATAAAAATGTCATCAATATACCGGTAGTATTTTAGGGGTTTGGTCTGATATGTATTCAGAAATGTCTCTTCCAGTTCAGCTATAAAGAGGCTAGCAAATTGGGGTACTGCCCTGGTACCCATCGCAGTGCCCATGATTTGTAGGTAGATATCATTGTTAAAGCAGAAATAGTTCTGAGTTAGAATAAATTTGATTAATTATGGCTGAACTGGAAGAGATATTTCTGAATACATATCAGACAATTTTAACGGCAAGTTACGGATCACTAATAGACAGGGCTTTTTTTGAGGGGGTACTTGTACTGAGTACCGGCACCTTTTCCATTGTCTGCTAAAATGGATCCCAAGTTTTAATGAAAGAGCTTAGGCTCTACACACCAATTTTGCCTTGTCATTGATTCTATGACTGGTTGCAGGGGGCTTGGCTATTGTGGGGTGGGTCCCTCAGTGATCACCCCACCCCTGAAGGGTGGCCTGGCATTTGAGTACCGGTACCTTTTTCACTAGAAAAAATACACTGCTAATAGAACAACAATTTCATTTTTGAGTTCTTTCAGTACTCTGGGATGCATCCAATCCAGTCTACGTAACTTACTCCTCTTTAGTTTGTCAATTTGGCTTGTGGAGGAGTGGCCTAGTGGTTAGGGTGGTGGACTTTGGTCCTGAGGAACTGAGTTCAATTCCCACTTCAGGCACAGGCAGCTCCTTGTGACTCTGGGCAAGTCACTTAACCCTCCATTGCCCCATGTAAGCCGCATTGAGCCTGCCATGAGTGGGAAAGCGCGGGTACAAATGTAACAAAAATAAAAATAAATTTAAAAAATTACATCTTTCAGGTTCACTGAGGTTTGTTTCAGTTCCTCCAAATCAGCCCCCATAAATATAATTTCTGGCCCAGGTACGTAGATCTCTTACATCCTTCTCAGTATAGTTTATTTGGAATTTAATATACCGCCTATTTCACAATGCAAGTCTAGGCAGATTAACAATAAAAAATTATAATCTGGAAACATTATTAGATAGAAAAGTACAACCCAATCAAGACACAAACATACAACAACCTTGTGAAAAAGTATAATTGCATTTCAACCACATCCCTCCCTCCATTTATCCACCCTCAACAAATTTAAAAAATAATTCTCTAAATCTTCTCCAAAAGCTAATTCTAAAAAAATGTCTTAAAGAACTCTCCTATATTGTGTCAATGAAGGTTAAGACTGTAAGCAAAGGGGCAAACTATTCCACACAGCAGGGATGAGGAAAAAAGAAAGCTACATTTCTGGTCTCTTCCCATCTTGCACACACTGGACCTGGGAGGATCAATCTATGATCATTTAAAAAGCGCAAAAACATGAGGGCACATATGGAATACTTAACGATGCTAAATAACTAGGGTTACCAGTATGAAGAGCCTTATGAGTTAAGGCTAGGATTTTAAATTTCTCTATATATTCTACTGGCAACCAATGTAACCACTTCAGAAGAGGTGTTACATAATCCCTACCTTTTGCCTTACAAATCAAAACGGGCTGCAGTGTTTTGGAAAGTCTGAAAATGCTTAAGGTTAACCTTACTAATACCCGCATAGATGACATTACAATAGTCGTAATGAGAGTGTACAATATGTACCACAAAAGCATCATAGTCCAGGTAGCTTCCAAATCTTACACAATTGGCGTAAAGCATAGAAACCAGATTTCACCACATTGTCATAAAACATATGGGGACAGGCTCATGGACTTCAGTATGTATATGCTGGAAGAGAGGTGGAAGAGTGGGGATATGATAGAGACATTTAAATACCTCAGTAGCGTTAAATCACACCCACAGACTATTCACATTGAATAATCCCCATAACCCAGAATTTACAATCATATATCATTAAAAACTAAGCTATAGACTCCTAAATATTTAAAGAAAGGAACTGTTTGGACAAAACAGAACTGAGGAAAGATTAGGAGATGTATGACCTGTGACCCAACATGCCACTGTTTTTTCTGGATTCAGAACTAAAACAATTGTTAGGGTTAGAACAGGTGTTGAAACAAGCTCAAGTATTCCAGCTTCTGCATCAAGACACAGCTTGGTCTTGGATGACTTGATTACCCATCCTATCTTTCAGGAATTGAGCCACCCAAGTCATGAACTCCTCATTCCCTGTATAACATTACTTTGATTAGCCAGTCATCAAGATAGGGACGAACCAATAACCCTTTCTTATCATTATCTTTGAGAAATGTCCTCCATATTATGTTGAACCCAAAAGGGAGCATGGAACTGGAAGTGTTGCTCCAGCACTGCAAAATGGAGAAAAACACTAATGCTTTGCTTGAATAAGGATATGCAAGCAAGCTTCCATCAGATCTAACATCAGAAATGCACCCTGCTATGCTGCTACAATCATGGACCTTAGAGTCTCTATGTGGAAATTGGGCACCCGCAACACTCCGTTTACACGCTTGCGATACAGAAAGGGACATAATGAGCCTTCCTTGTCAGGCACTATGAAGTAGATGGAATATCAGCTTGTTCCCCTTTCCTCCGGAAGCATCAGGAAGACTGCTTCCAGCTGAGATCATTTAGCAGGAACTACAGAGAAATTCCACAAATATGTCAGAAAGAGAATGAGCAGACTGTAGAGCACAACTTTCACAAATTCCAGCAAAGCAGGAATATGTTTCTTCCCTATTCCAGCGAGACACCAATTGCTCAACTCTTATATGAGATTCTCCGTCAGATTATTAACTTTTCTCAACATGTTTCGGTAGTTTCAGATTTGGATGCAAATATCTTTGCTTATGCATTTATTACAAAGGTGAATTATATCGCTTGAATACGATGTCTTGCTTTAGCCTACCGTCTCAGTCTGATGTGTTAGCTATAATTTCTGGTGCAAACTCAACTACAGCTCCTACTGATCCAATCCCTACTTCTTAAAAGAAATTAGTGCTTCATTGATTTTCTAAATCCATACCATGTTGTTTCTAATCTTTCTTCTGCAAATTTCCCTTCTAAATGAAAACAACCACCATGTCTTCTCTGCTTAAATTTATTTAGATTTTGCTCACACCTTTTTCAGTAGTAGCTCAAGGTGAGTTACATTCAGGTACTTTGGATATTTCTCTGTCCCAGGAGGGCTTGCAATCTAAGTTTGTACCTGAGGCAGTGGAGGGTTAGGTGACTTGCCCAAGATCACAAGGAGCAGCAGTGGGATTTGAACCGGCCACCTCTGGATTGCAAGACTGGTGCTCTAACCCCTAGGCCACTCCTTCACTCCTCTTCTGATCCTTCAAACCCTCTGAATTACCATCCTGCCTCACAGCTCCCTTTCAAATCTAACATTGTTGGAGAAAGAAAACAGCAGCTGACAGCCTTTTTAGATAAGACTAATGTCTTGCATCCCTGCCAGACTGGTTTTCAGACACTTTTTAGCACCAACCAAACACTCTTGTACTGTTGTATTTTTCATCACACCCTAGATAATAGCAGGGAAGTTCTCCTTATCTCACTTGACCTTGGCACCACTTTCACTCAGGTTAACCATCAGCTCTTAACCGATTAAAAAGCAATAGGTATTACTGATCTTGATTTGGCATCCAGCAGAACATTTCAAGTAAAATGGCAACATTCTTTTTCTGCTACTCTTTCCCTTTCCTGTAATGTACCACAGGGGCCTGGCTTGGGTCCTCCTGTCCTCTTTAAATATTTTTCTTTCTCCACTCATGCTTCTTTTACAGTCTTTAGGAATTTTTATTCAAACTAATTTTTATTGAACAAGACAACTGCAAAAGTACCCAAACCCCCCCCCCCCCACTCCCACCCCACTCTCTCCCCCCCTTTGCTGTGTAGAGGAGCATCCAGTCCTTTGAATCAAGTTAGTAAGCTTAGTAAGCGTCTCTTGACAGTCGGTTGCAAAGTAGACCAAAAGTGCCCCCAGCATCGTTTAAACTTCCATCCCAGGTGTAAAGAAAATACTGTGTCGCACTGGTGTTCCAAAACCATCAAAGTTATCATTTGGGACCTCCAATCCGACAGTGTCGGCACTGCAGGAACTCTCCAATATTGTAAAATACATTTCTTCGCTATCAACACCAACCGACGAAGAAAATCCAACAGCCCTGGAGATACTGGAGGAGGCAGATGGTAAACCTCAAACATGATCCGAGGGTCCCTGGGCAGAATACAAGACCACTGGCGTCCCGTCACCTGCAACACCTGTCTCCAAAACTGGTGTATCTTCGGGCAAGCCCAAAACATGTGTCCCAATGTTGCACAACGGTCCGGGCATTTTGGGCAGTTCACCATTTCTGCAAATTGTGCCCAAGCCCGGTGCGGAGAAATGTAGAGACGTAGAAGGATCTCATATTGCATCTCCCACAACCGGGCCGCACAAGTGTTTCTGTAAATTCACTGCAAACAAGTTTGTATGTGCTGAGCCGACAATTGTGCCAGCAGATCTGAAGTCCAGTGGCTTGCCAAGCATGCAAAATCTATGTCTGAGGAAGAGTTTTGCAAGTACTTGTGATGGAAGGCTAGCGGTACATGATTCTGTGCGCCCAACGTGAGCGCCTAATTCATAGTATCTTGCACATCCTCACATAGGTCCTCCCACGGCAAGCTCCGAACATAATATCTCAGTTGATAGTATGCAAAGTAGTCTGTGTGAAGTAAACTATACCGAACCCTGAGGTCTGTTCATCCCTTCTCTCAGACAGCCCACGCGGTGCGCTCGCTCTAGGCACATGGGGCCCATGCTATCCAATAAGGCAAATTCAGAGCGCAGCCATTTTTCCAGCGTGTCCAGCAAGGCGCAGTCTGGCAGAGATTCCGGCAGCCCTATCAAGCGTATATTGCTTCTGCATGAACGGTTTTCTAAGTCGTCTACTTGCGTTTCCAAAGCTTGTATTTGTTTATCTAGCTGTTCCAAGCGCTTAGAGGCCCCGGTTCCCGCATCTTCCGATGCTGATACTCATTCTTCCAGCTCTGTAATCCTTGTAGTTGTGTCCGCCAGCAATCCTTCCATCGCCATCAGCTGGTCTGACAACTTATTCCATCGGGGTTCGAGAGCCCTTCCAACCGCTTCAGTAATTTGCTGCAGTTGTGTTGCCGAGGTCAGGCTTCCGCTAGCCTCCGCTGGCACCATTTTGTCCTCAGACCCTTGCGGTTTATCTCGCTCTGATTTTTGTTTTTTTCCCAGGCATTTTAGACACGGATGGGGACAGGAATCTGTCCATCAACTACTCACTGGTGCCTCCAGGCTTTCCAGCCAGAAATCATGCCAGCGGATTGCCAAAAAAGGGGTTATGGAGGTGCGGGAACCCGAGAGGAGCCAGTGCATGTTTGCTACCCTCAGCACATCATGTGATCTCTCCTAGGAATTTTTATATTTATGCAGATAATGTCCAATTTTTTCCCTTTGAATCTTGTTCTCCCCAAGTTAATTATGATATCTCAGCAAAACTGTTTCCAATTGGCTATATTCAAACTATCTAAAACTAAATATTTCAAATACAGTCTCTGTGCTCTCTCTTGGTTGGTCCAGCTATTCGCCATCTCTCTGTGACTTGCCCATTCCTTTGAAAGATTCCACTAAAATTCTGGGTACTGTGGTAGACAACCATCTTTTTCTCAACACATCTCTACAGTTGTTCAGAAATCATTTTTTACGCTTAGGCAGATTAGAGCTGCTCACTCTTTTTGATCTATAGTCCCCTCGGTTTACTGATAGATACTTTAGTTATCGCCCATCTTAAATACTAATTTTTTTCTGGTCTTCCTCAATATCAAATCAGTCATCTTTAGTTAATTCAGAATACTGCAGTTACACTCACTCATGGCACACATATGATAATGCTACCCTATTTATCACCATATTTTTCTGTCCTGGGACCTCTTCTTTTCTCCATCTATACTTCTTCCCTTGGTACTCTGATCTCATCCCATGGTTTTCAGTATCATCTTTACGCTGATGACTCCCAGATCTACCTCTCCACACCAGAAATCTCAGCCGAAATCCAGGCCAAAGTATCAGCCTGCCTGTCCGACATTGCTGCCTGGATGTCTCAGCGCCATCTGAAACTAAACATAACCAAGACTGAGCTTCTTATCTTTCCCCCTAAACCAACCTCTCCTCCTCCCCCATTCTCTATTTCTGTGGATAACACCCCCATCCTTCCTGTCTCATCAGCTCGTAACCTTGGGGTCATCTTCAACTCCTCCCTCTCCTTCTCTGCACTTATTCAACAGACTGCTAAAACCTGTCGTTTCTTTCTCTATAATATCAGCAAAATTCGCCCTTTCCTTTCTGAGCACACTACCAGAACCCTCATCCACACTCTTATCACCTCTCGCTTAGACTATTGCAACTTGCTTCTCACAGGTCTCTCACTTAGCCATCTCTCTCTTCTTCAATCTATTCAAAATTCTGCTGCACGACTAATATTCCGCCAGGGTGGTTATGCTCATATCAGTGGCGTAGCCAAGGGTGGGCTTGGATGGGCCCAGGCTCACCCAGTAGCAGCACATCTATGATGTGGCTGGCAGGGATTTCCCAAGCCCCACCAGCTGAAAACTCCCAACAACTGTCCCTCCTGCATACCTTGTAAATACCAGATGCCTGCAGTGAGCAGCGACTGATACATACTGCTCGCACCAGCCCTACAGCCTTCCCGCTGATGTATTCCTGCCTATGCGGAAACAGGAAGTTACATCAGAGGGAAGGCTGTGAGGCCAACATGAGCAGTGTGTATTAGTTGCTGCTCGCTGTCGGTGAAAATCTGCTATTTAAAAGGTATGCAGGGGAGGAGCTGATGTTTGAAGGACCATATGGCATGCAGGTGAGAAAGGGAGAGACCAAATCACTTGCAGAGTATTTCTGCCCACCCATCTTGGGCCCGGGCCCACCCAAAATTGGGTGTCTGGCTACGCCCCTGGCTCATATTAGCCCTCTCCTCAAGTCACTTCACTGGCTTCCTATCCGTTTCCGCATACAGTTCAAACTCCTCTTACTGACCTATAAGTGCATTCACTCTGCAGCTCCTCAGTACCTCTCCACTCTCATCTCTCCCTACATTCCTCCCCGGGAACTCCGTTCACTGGGTAAATCTCTTATCTGCACCCTTCTCCTCCACTGCTAACTCCAGACTCCGTTCCTTTTATCTTGCTGCACCTTATGCCTGGAATAGACTTCCTGAGCCGGTACGTTGAGCTCCATCTCTGGCCGTCTTCAAATCTAAGCTAAAAGCCCACCTTTTTGATGCTGCTTTTAACTCCTAACTCTTGTTCACTTGTTCAGAACCCTTATTTTATCATCCTCACTTTAATATTCCCTTATCTCTTGTTTGTCTGTCCTAATTAGATTGTAAGCTCTGTCGAGCAGGGACTGTCTCTTCATGCTCAAGTGTACAACACTGCATATGTCTAGTAGCGCTATAGAAATGATAAATAGTAGTAGTAGTAGTTTTAAAGTATTGGCACTAACCCACCAAATTATGAATATGGGGGTCCCTCAGATTTTGTTTTGTTCACTTATTCTATACACACCAGTACATACCCTGTGTTCTGTTGACCAGCACCTACTTGTTGTCCCATTGCACCTACATATTCATTGCCACCAAGCTAGATCTGCATGCTTTGCCATAGTTGCTCCCACCCTTTAGAACTCTGTACTTCTGTGTTTCCAGTTAGAACATTTTTACTAAGATGGCACTGAAAACTTTCTTCAATCAAGCATATGGTTCAATCTGAATGACATTTTGTAGGTTCTGTATTAATGTTGATTGCTTTTTCTTATACAGCTCTGGGATGTGCTATTGTTTGCTGTGTTTGTCTATCTCTCCTTCCTCCCTTTTGTATCTTTAGGGTTAATTTTGTCTCCTTCCACCTAATCCCTTAAGCAGAAATTATAGCCTAGCATCCTTCTTGTGTTTCTCCTCTTCCCTATTCTATTAGCCTTGTTTCTGTACTCTTAATTTTGTTTGTAACCCGCTTAGATTTTCACCTATTTGCAGTATATTAAAATTGAACCTTGAACCCACTGATTGAGGTTATTTGGCTCCACCTCTGGTAGAACTGCCTTAAAAATCCTCAGAACTGAGGCACCTTAGCATCTTCTAGACTCTTAACCAATTTCCCGTTGAAGTGAAATTTGCTTAGCCAGGCTTCAAAGTCACATCCCTAGACTAGCTCCTAGGTGACAGGAAACAGCATGTGGCCATCAACAAAGCTGGTCCTTATGAGATCACACAGAGCATCTGACAAGAAATTCTGCACCCACCTCCAGCCAATCTGCCTCTGAAAGCCCTGCCACAAATCACCTCAGGCAACTGTTCAACCCAGCGAAAACAAGCTTAAGCGATGAAGCTCCTCATAAATTACTGCTTGCAGAGCAAGTGCTGAAACCTCAAAGGCTTACTAGCAACAGCAATTCCATCTGGTGATTCTTCAATGCTTCTTCCCCTTCTACAGGCATAGTCTTCTTGGTCAACAGCAGTGCATCCATCTTCCGAAGGCATAACCCTTCCTTTTCCTCTACAGGGATAGGACCTATTCATAGCCCATCCTACCCTAAACACTACAGCTGGGGCATACCATTTGGCTGGGAGAAAAAAAATAATGCCTACAGACTGGAGGCAAGCTACACAGGATAGCTCACCTACCACCTGCAGGAGACTACCAGCTATCTGAGGCTTCAAAGGATACTTTGAAGGTGATGTCATAAGTCAGTAGTTCTCAGTCTCCACCTGCTGGCAGGACAGAATATACCCATGTGCCTGGACTAGTCTGGAGGGATGAGAAACAGACCCTTAGATTGCAATCCTTCTGGGAATAGCAAAATACCTACTGTACCCAAGTGTAACAAAGCATACCAAAATGATCCTTAATAGGAACTGTAACGCATCACCACTTACTTGATATTCTGAATGTTTTTTTTTCTATATACCTGATTACTCAATTCTATTATGTCATCCATGCTCTTTATGTAATACCAAATGTAACATTTACTCTGAAATGGTGAATGCCTGGACGGTACATTGTAAGCCACATTGAGCCTGCAAATGGGTGGGAAAATGTGGGATACAAATGTAACAAATAACACTATGAACCACCAGTGAAAAGGGTGAACTGAATCCAAATAAAAAGCTTCCAACTCTGATATGTTAAAGTGTCTCCTTGCCTAACTTTAAAGCAGCCTATTTAAACAGGGTCAAAGTTTTCTCTTTCATAGTCTGTTCTGCAGCTGATCTAACCACAGGGCAAGAACATCTGACACCACATAGAAGCCAGGGTTCCTGGTCAAGGACACCCAGATTTCTGTAAATGTAAAAGACATAGAAACCTGCGACTGCAGGAAATAAAGCAAGAAATGATTACGAGTTTACTTTTATTTAAGTTACAGAATCGAGAAACTAAACATTTAAATTCATGGTTCAGAAGAGGAAGGGAATACAGTGACAAATTACTGCAGTTCCAGAGCTATACTGTAATTTGCAAATCATTTGAGATGAAATTTCATTTTAAAATAATTTTTATTTCCCTATAGAATGTGCACATGCATTTTTGTAAAGACTATACTTTCATAGCAAACTCTAGGATTTTGTGCAATGCAAGGGCCCAAAACTTGAACTACAGAAAGTTAAAGCTAAAAGGCAAAGACCATTTCACTCCAAGTTTGAGTTTATTGTAATATGCATGTGCCCAGAATTAAAAGCAGAGAAAACTAGTCATGAGGGAAATGTACAGAATGTCCAAACCGACACAGATCCTCGTCAGTCTGTCACATTGAGTAGACTGCCAGAGAGATGTCCCCTATTGTTTCTGAACCAGGACAAGACCCCACAGCATTTCCTTAATACACACACATTCATACATATAAGAACTGTGATGAGGTAACACAATCTTGAAGTAGACACCAATAAATAAATATGCCTGTATCATTAACATCAAAACAGGATTCACCTCTCAGCATCCCAATATATACAAAGTGTTTCATAATTTGTACATTTTTCACACTGCATTTCCAGCAGCTGAGACCAAGTTATCAGAATGAGACAGTACCCTCTCCCCTTGAGTTTATCCATCTCATGGGCTTGGCCTAACTACCAGCAGTACAATAATTTAAAAACAGCACGACACACAAGACAGGAACCATGTGTGGAGGTGGAAGGGATGGTGATAACGATTTCTGCTCCATCCCTCTCTCCCTTAGGATAACAGAATGTAAAAAGGGACTGGATTTCAGCCATAATCCTTGGCCCAATAAATAATTCCTTCTACAATGTTGGGTTTAGGCTGATACACGAATTATACCATTGATGGGGCTAGATCACTAGAAGGGAGTATGATTGAGCAGGGGAGAATTTCCCAGCTCAGTGAGCATCCAGTAGGTTAAAAGGGACTTGCTACCTGAGAAGGAAATTCAAAAGAGAATCAAACACAGGTGAGAACTACAGAACACCAGTGCTCCACAAGTAGAACAGTAAATTACAGATGGTTGCAAAGGCTTGGTTAGCGCTGGGCCAGACGTGTTCACAATTCACAAGTAACACTGGATATTAACTATGGAACTGTACAGACTCAAGCCCAGAATTGCCATATAAAGTCTTAGAAGCCCAGGGCCTACACTTCTCTCAAACCCTTCTCAGGACATAGCAAAAGCTAGAGCAGTGAAGCAATCAAAGCCCCATTTCCATGTGCAAGTGTGTACTGAACAAAATGTCATAAAGATCCACTCACTATATCTAGAGGTCATGGTCTTAGATACAGCAGCAGAAGCTTGAGGCAACCTTGAAGGACTGCTTGCTAAAATTATCTCTAGGACTAGAGTTCAAGATCCTCCTTATTCTGTTTTGGGATTATTCTCCCATCCCACTCCCCTCCCCCCCACCTCAACAGGTTATTCAGTTTGGGGCACAGAGATGGATGGCCCCTTGGGGTCATCAAATCGGTCCATGGTCTTGAGGCTCATCACCATATGCAGTCCATAGGTCAGAATGAAGACAAGGAGGAAGGTGGTGACCAGGCCCATCCAGATGCCTGCAGAGAAGAAGCCAGAACAGTCGCTTGCATATGAAAAGTTGCCGTAGGTCACGTTAAAGCCTTGAATCTAGGGAGAGAGAAAAGAACATAAGATAAAACAGCAGATTTGAGGGGCTCAGTGTCTATTCAAACCACTGAGTAAATCTTCTGCTTAGTTGGCAGCATAGTGTTCTTCATATACTGCAGCTTAGGTATAAGCTGTGGAAGCACTAAATTTTGTTGCCTAACAAGGTGCCACAAACCGATGCATCCCTTTCCAATCCGCTATTCCCCCACAATCAGGGCTATGGAGTCAGAAGCGGTAAAAATGTACCAATTCCAGCTTCAGATTTAAAAAAAAACACACACACTTCTTTGTCCTTATCTAAAGAGCTGGTAAATATGTTATGTATTTACCAGTACTTGAGATCTAGAACAAAAAATTTAAAGCCCAATAGCAGTAGGAGGAGTCGAGTCGGATAGTAGAAAAATAGAGTTATTGAAGGTTTGGTGTACTGACTCCACAGCTCTGCCCACAATCTTACAGTAGCTAATAAGATTACTTCACAGATGGGTTCTCTTTGCATTGCACATATACAGAAGCCACACCTTTACAAAACAGTCAGTCACTTTCAATATGTCTAAAAATCATAGCCATTGCCACAATTACTATACCTAAGGCACTATACGTAAAAGCTCAGGTACCTGGAACTCCTCAAAGTAGACCATCCAGAGCTGGGTGAAGGAATCTGTGCCTTTAGGCACCAGAATGGAGCCATGCTCTGGGAGGTTGCTTACATAGCCACAGTGAAAGGAGTAGTTGCTGGGGGCAGTAACCTGAGAAGCATTGAAGAAGGCAGCCGAGCTGTTGAAAGACACCTCCAGGTGATTCAGTGTAAACCAGTTACGACCAGACACTGGGTAGTGGCGGTTGAGCATTCGGAACCTGTGCAAAAGAAGCCAGATCAAGTCATAACCTCTTAGAAACTGTTAATGGCAGATAAGGAGAAATTAGGTTTTACCTGATTATTTTCTTTTCATTAATCCCTCCCACTATTCCAGAACCTGTGGAGATAGTTGTGTCCAACTAACAGCTGGTGAAAATAGAGAACTGAAAACTGAGCCGAGTCATCTCTTGACATCCAGTCCAGCTCCTCAGTATTTATGTAGACAAGCAGTAAGGATAAACACGACAACCTTAAACAACTTGCTAATCTAACACTAACCGGATGAGAAAACATTTGTGAACCTCTCTCATCTCTGGACAAATTGTAGAGAACAAGAAATATGCAGGAAGCACTATGTGAGATGACAGTCATTATTTAACCCATTACTTTGCACTGATTAAACATCTCAGAAACCTTGGGTGATCTCTGGAATAGTGGGAAGGACAAATGGAAAGAAAATGATCAGGTAAGACCTAATTTCTCCTTCCATTATGTAGCTTCCCACTATTCCAAAATCAGTGGGATGCTTAAAAGTAAACCCTAGAGTGGGAGGGATCCTGGCACCGCCAAAGCCCCAAAACTGACTTCTGAGCACACCACAACATTCACCCTGTAGTGCTTGGCAAAGGTATGCAGTGTTGACCACATCACAGCCTTGCAAATATCCACCAGAGACAGTAAGGTAGTCTGCTATATGCCTTGTAGAATGAGCCCACAAGGCCTGAGGAGCCTGCTTCCCTGCAAGCAAATAAGCTGATACAATAGTCTCCTTCAGCCATCTAGTAATTGTGGGCTTGGAAGCCATGAGGCCAAGCCTCTGTTTACCAAAAAGCACAGTCTCCGATTTGCAAAACTTATTTGTGACTTCCAGATATGTGATGTAATGAGGACAACACATATCGAGAAGCTTTAAGAAAGAACACCAAGACTTCGCCCCATCTCTGCAAAAGGATGGAAGCTCCACAGATTGGTTGAGATGAAATGCCAATACCACTGGCTACAAGAAGTAGAGAAAGCCTGAAGCTCCGAAACCCTATGTGCCGAGCAGCAGCCACCAATAATGCTGTCTCTAGTGTAAGGAAGGCCTACCGGAGTGGTTCAAAAGGCTTCTGAAGAGCCAGAAGGACTAAATTAAGGTACCACTCTTGACACGGTATACAAGGGAGGCTGCAAGTGACCTCCTCCCCGCAAGAATCAAACAATAGAAGTCTTCTGTAGTTAGCCCCTGAAACAGGCCAAAGCTGCAACCTGAACTTTTAAAGAGCCCAATGCCAATCCGTTCTGGACCCGCTTTGAGAAACACTAGGATGAGCATGATCTAGGCAGAGAAAGGAAGAAAGTACGCGCTCAGTACACCAGCCCTTGAACATCCTCCACACCCTTGCATACGCCATGGATGTACAGCATTTCTGAGCCTGAAGCAAGGTAGCACTGACTGAATCAGAATAACCTTTCAATCTCAACTGAGCCCTTTCAATGGCCAAATTATAAGACCAAAGGAGTATGGATCCCCCATGAGCATCGGACATTGCTTATGTAGGCCATGTACCTGCAGAAGATGGAGAGGGTAGCTGTCCAGCAGTTAAATCAGGTCCACATACCATGGCTTCCACAACCAATCCGAGGCTATGAGACTTATTCGACCCTTTTGACATGCAGACTACCATGAAAAAGAAGAGAAGACATACAGTAGATGTGTCTCCAGCCAGGGCTGCAGTAGGGCAGTGATTCCCCATCGAGCCTGGTTGTTTCCCATAGCTGAAGAGCTTGGGCACTTTTGGTATTCCTTTTGCAATCAAGCACAAAAGTGGAGAACCCCATCAGTCCACTATCAGTTGAAAACCCTGGCTGTACAGTTCCCATTCTCCCGGGTCCAAGGAGTGCCTGCTCAGAAAGTCCTCCTCCACATTGCAGAACCTAGCGATGTGAGCTGCCAACAAGAAGAGAAGATTTTTTTTTCCTGCCCAACTATGAGGGAGTATGCCTCCACCACCATTGGACAGCTGAGGGCCCCCCCTTGCTTGTTGATAAGCCACTGCAGTCGCATTGTTGAAGAAAACTCAGACCGGGGCCCCCCTACCAGAAAGGGAGTGAAGTCAAGTAAGGCAAGTAAGGCATTCTGCACTGCCCTGAGCTCCAAGTGATTTATTGACCACAAATTCCTGTTCCGTCCAGGTACCCTGTGCCAGATGGAACTTGTAATGAGCTCCCTAACCCAACATGCTGGCATCCATTATCACCACCTCCCACTGTGTTATCAGAAAGGGTACTCAGACAATCAAATCCCTGGGTGACAACCACCACTGCATACTCCATCTAGCAACCAGCATCCAAGGAAGATGAAGGTTGTACTTCCAAGACACTGGAGACCAGCACCTGAGAAGAGACTCCTGTAATGGCTGCCAAAGGAAGGACACTACCACCATCATAACCTTGATAAATGTTCTTGGTGCCCTAGCAAAACCGAAGGGCAAAGCCCTGAACTGGAAGTGATGACCAGCAGCACAAAATGTAAAAACCTCTGATGCAGCAGCCATGGGTATATGCAAGTATTCCTTCTTGAGAGATCAAGGATGGTGAGAAATTCTCCTGTTTGAATCAAGCTATGACTGTTCTTAGTGTTTCTATGTAAAAGTGGGTCACTTGGAGGCAAAGGTGCTTTCCTCCTTTGGGACAATGAAATAGTAGATGGTTGTCCCTGTTCAGCCTGGAGAACTGGAACAATGGCCCGGAGCACCAGTAAGGAATCTACAGTGGCCTGAACCTCGACCACCTTGGTTCCCTTTTGACAAGGAGACTGCAAGAAGAGGAGAGGGGTGACTGGGTAGGAGATTTCCAACTTGTAACCTTTTGTAAAAAAATATGCAGAACCCACTGGTCCGATGTGATTTTGGCCCACTCCTCCCCAGACTCCTGAAGACGTCCTCCCACCACAGTAAGAGAAGAGTGGATCAGCCTTGTATCATTGTGAAGCTCAGGAAGCAGTGGGTGCTCTAGCTGACTGAGAGAAGGTCTTCCTGTCTGCACAAAAGGAAAACTGGCATGCTTGAAAGCGGGACTTCTGACCAGACCAGTACCACCTGCTGTCTCATAATCAAGATTGAGAGCCCCTTGAAGATGGATGACCAGAGGCTTATGGTCTGTCAACTGCTGTGGCTTAGTTTCTCCTAGTTCTTTCACCAAATTACTGATACCATCTCCAAACAGCCACATGCCCCAAAAGGGCAGTTTAACTGGACACGACTGACGCTGCATTCGCTGCCCAATGCCACAACCAGAGTTGCAAACATGTCATGACAGCTAGACATACTGTGGACCATAACCCATAACACGTCATAAATAGCATCCGCTCAAGTAGGCCAACTCCACTTCCAGCTGGGTGTTATATGGCACCCGTCTTGTGTTGGCAACTGCTGATGCCACTTCAGGCATTCTCTTGCCACAAACGAGCTGCACACTGTTGCTTGAAGAATAAAGAGGCCACTTCAAAAGGCTTGTTTCAGAACGCCTTCTAGCTTCCTATCCTGTAGGTCTTAGGGCAATGCCCCCTTTCACCAGTAAGGTGGTCTTCTTAGTCACCACCATAACAAGAAGTCCACCCTGGGAAGCTGCAATTTAACTTTCTCCTCCGGAACCAAAGGGTAGAGACAAGTCATGGCTTTTCCTACTCTCAGCCTTGTGTCTGGTGAAACCCATTCTGCTATAATCAGGTCCTGAATGTCTGGGTGGGGCGGTCTGCCCCGGGTGCAAAACTAAAGGGGTGCTGTACTCCTGCTGCTTCAGTCCCTCTATTCAGGCCGCCACTGCTGCCTCTCCTATGGCTGGTCCCATGCCTTTCTCAAGCCTCCACCCCTGCTGGGCCGCTGCCTCTCTTGTCCTCTGGCTGGTCTCGAGCCTTCTTCCACCACCACCACTGCTACTTCTCCTCCTGCAGACTAGCAGTGGTGACGGCAAACAAAATCAGGAAGATCGCGGCGTCTGCACTACCTGTGGCTGCCAATACCGCCCCTCTGATGTCACTTCCTCTTCCATTCCGGAGCACAGCTAGCAGCCATGAGTAGATAAAGCCCTGCAATCTTTTTGACATTTTGTAGCTTTTTGTTTTTTTGCTGCTAGTTTTTGGAGCGGGAGTGAGAGCAGGAGCAGCAGGAGCATGGGAGGAGGGATTGGATTAGGTGAAAAGGAGAGAGAGAGGGCACAGGATGGAAGGAAGAGTGAGGGCAGACATGGAAGTAGAAGAGGGCAGACAGTGGGCAGAGAGAGAGAGGTTAGACCCTGAATGGAAGGGAGAGAGAGGGTGGATGGAAGAAGGGGCATATAGAGGGAGGGCAGACCCTGGATGGGAGAGAAAGGGAAGATGGTGGATGGAAGGGGCAGAAGCAGAGAACGCAGATGCTGGATGGAAGGGAGAAAAAAGGAAGATAGTGGTTGGAAGGGGCAGAGGGAGAGGGGGGCAGACAGTGGTTGGAAGGAGCAGAGGGAGAGAGGGCAAACAGTGGTTGGAAGTGGCAGTAGGAGAGAGGGCACACAGAGATAGTGCAGATCTTGGATGGAAGAGGGAGAGAGTGCAGATAGTGGTTGGAAGGGACAGAGAGAGGGCAGATAGTGGTTGGAAGGGACAGAGGGAGAGAGAGGGGAGGCAGTGAATGGAAGGGGCAGAGAGAGAGAGGGCAGACGCTGGATGGCTGGGGCAGAGAGAGAGGGCAGATGCTGGATGGCTGGGGCAGAGAGATAGAGAAGGCAGGTGCTGGAAGGAAGGGAGAGAGTGAAGAGAAGATGAAAAAAGCAGAAACCAGAGACAACAATGGTAGATAAAATAATTATTTTTCTTTTTGCTTTAGGATAAGTAGTATTGTAACTGTGTTAATACATGTTTATAAACAGAAAATGGAAATAAGGTATTCTTTTTATTGGACTAATTTTAATACATTTTGACTAACTTTCAGAGACCAAAACCCCCTTCCTCAGGGCAGGACAGGATACTGTAACAGTAGTAGACTGGATTGACCTGAGGAGGGAGGTTTTGGCTTCTAAAAGATAAATGTATTAATCCAATAAAATTGTATTTTATTTTCCATATTTATTTTATTTTTATGTGTTAATTTGTTAAGTGGTGATTGGTATTTGTTAGATTTTCAAATTTACATCTGCTATCTTTCCCCCCTGTTTACTAAGCCGTGTGGCAATTAGCACACTGCAGGGGGTGGGGGGGGGGGGAGTTATATTTTGCACAGTACTAGGGGATATACATCACTATCACTGTTTCTGTGGTGTTGCATTGTATGCAGAGTCTGGCTTCTTGGGGGTTCTGTTAAATTTTTGTCTAAATATTTCTATTTTTAGTTTGTGGTTACTTATTCTGTAGTGGATTAGGGTGTATCTATGTCTATGGTTTTCTGCTGGTATTGTCTGTGCAGGATTGACAATCTGTACTATTCTGGCTGGTTTAGTTTTACAATAGGTGTATTGATTTTCTAGTGCTCACTGCAATGTTTAACATGTTGCCTTTTCCTAGGTACACCCTTGTGTGACTGATAGAAGTTACTGCTTATGGTATGGCAGAATTGCTCTGTAGGTCCTGAGTAACATTTGTTGTGATTTGTATTCTCAGTATGCCTAGTAGTGAATTTTTTTTTTTTTTTTTGGGGGGGGGGGGGGGAGGGTGTTAAAAAAAATGATCAGTCCAGGGTGTTAAATACCCTAGGTATGCCACTGTGTCTGGATGCATCTGGAAGGCCTTAGAAGGACCTATAAGCCC